>NC_056746.1:208641818-208674037 GCF_019279795.1 Protopterus annectens | reverse complement strand
AAAAATCCAGTAAAACCCCCTGAGGTATTTTACAAAATACAGTTATTCACTTTTCTGACATCCGGTAAATACTGAGGCAAGAAAACCAAAATATTCCCCAACGGGGTACTTAGCCAACTTGGATTCGGTCTGAAACTCCGACTTCGGAAAATCTCAGAACGCCAACCTGCACTTGCAACGCTGCTTCTGCATCGGACCACGCGGCAAAAAAGACTGAAGATATGACGTCGGTCATGCGCATTTATACCCTGACGTCCTGACGTCAGACAAATGCGCCTTGACCGGCGTCAGCCTTATACTTTGGTATTAGGGCCGACTGGGACAGCGGACTACCCCAAGTGTTATGACTGCAGCAATGTGAGATGAAGAACACCAGACAACCTGTAATGTCGTGGTCTGGGCCTAGGCAAGGAATACAATAAGAATGGAAGTCCTTATGAGGTATTTGCTTCCCACAAGAAATGCAATTGTTAATTTTTTCTGACATCGGACTGAGGCAAGAAAAGGTTCCCCAATGGGGTACTTAGCTTTATTGAAGACTTCAGACTGAAACTCGATTCGAAAATCTCAGGTGTCGGCCGACCGGCACTTGCTAACTGCTTCTGCTTTGGGCACCGCGCGGCAAGAAAGACTGAAGAAAATGGCGGCGGATGCCTCTAATATACCCCCGGCGCACTGACGTCAGGGAAGAAGCGACAACAACAGACGCCGGACCAAGACTTTGGAATTCGGGCTGACTGCGGGACCGCCTGATGGCAGGATAAACAAGAAACTTCCCAAACACCGTCTTCCAAGACCACGTGAAAAATCCACTACGAAACCTGCGAATGAATAAATATTTCAAACGCAGGTTTCATAGTGGATTTTTCACGTGGTCTTGGAAGACAGTGTTTGGGAAGTTTCTTGTTTACCTGTTTCAAACCATTTTCAAGGCTTGTGATGGCAGGATAACCAAAGTGTGATGACTGCAGCAGGGTAACACGATGAACATCCCTGGTTATGCAGACCCCCTCTGCCCAGAAAAGGGGGTCTTCCCTTGAGTTTCCCCCTCTGCCTCTAGGGGAGAACTTGGCCTGTGTGTCATGGAAAGGACCCAGAGACTTTTTGTACCATATCTTCCCACTCTTTTGGTTTCTGGAGAAAGCACGTTGAGGGGAAGAATAACGGGCGCCCACGGCAGAAAGGATCTTACTGTCCTTTTCACATCTGGCCAGTGTGCTTTTTAACCTTGCGTCCAAACAATGAAGAGGCTTCGATAGGAGCACTGAGAAAGGAAGCCTTGAAGCGTTCCGCGAAATTACATAAGCGCATCCAGGCGTGTCATCACAGAACAACGTCTGAACTCGCTCTAGCTGCTCCTTCTGATGCGTGAGATATCAGGCACATGGAGGAGTTTGATATCGATTCAATGGTGGCCAGCTGAGAGGCCACTTTGTCACGGACCTCATCAGACACTGCACCAGCCAAAGTTTCAGAGAGCTCAGAAATTAAATCCCTTTGAAGCCTGGTAAAGTGCGCCATGTAATTCAGGGACCTGATTGCAAAGGTCGCTGATGCAAAAGTACTCTGTTGGGCAGATGGACAGTCTGGCTTTCTTCTTTCGCCAGGTCCTTCTTGGTTGTGGCCGCCACCACCACAGCATCTACAGGAAGACCTTTGGACCAATGGGGGTCAATAGGAGGGGACAAAATTTTATCTGGCCTCCGGGGAATGGCCTCAACGGTGTCAAGAGCCTTCCACGCATGCTGTACGAAGAGCCGGACCAGTTCGTCAGCAGATGGACTAACCCAGGAGGTAGGGGGCCAGGCGCGAAAGGCCTGCAGGAACAAAGACTCTTCAGAGGTAGAGTTAGAGGGCTGCCAGTCACCTCTCTGTTTAAGGATTTCAAGGATATCACCAAAGGATACCTCAGAGGGTGACCAAGGGGACCCTTCCCCATCATCAAAGTCTGTGTCTTCAGTAAGGGACTCCTCTGTGGAGTCCATGTGCTTCCTCTTGCACAAGCTTTTTCGATGAACTTCCTCAGAGGGAGAAGCTGGGGAAGACGACACAAAAGGTGTTTCCTGTGGGAGTACATCCTGAGGCCCTTGCGCCCGGTGTCTGCTAGCAGCGACTTGTGTACATTATGGTCCAGAGGAGGGCAGGGAGATTGATAGCACAGTTTCGCTAGCTGACACCAAAGCCTTCTCCATTAGTTGGAAAGCCGGTCCACCTGAAGAAGGGTGAGTGCCCAGGACAGGGGTCACCCCTCCGCTAAGTGGCTCAGCCTGCCGACGGAGTCCCTGGATGGCTGTGAAACACCAAATTACTTAGGCCACAGCTGACTTCCTGGGTCGTAGCAAAACTCTCCTGCCATGAAGGCAACTGCTGTTCCTTAGTGAGGTCCATAAAGGGAACCGTAGAGGGGGAAGACTGTGTTATATCAAGGGGCTTCAAAGGCAATGAAGGAGGAGAATAAATAGGTATCTTTGGCAAAGGGTGATCACCTCCCAAGGAAGGATAGTTCCTGGGGGGGGGGGTGGGATACCTCTGGCCAAAAGCACTAGATCCACAAGACGCAACACGTCGTGTTCAGAGAGGCTTCTAGTGGATTTCACTGATACGGCTGAGAGAGAGTCAGGTCTATCCAAAGATGGGGAAAGCTCGGTGCCCACCTCACCAGTCTGCACTGAAAAAAAGAGCCGTAAGGGACTGAACTACAGGTGTCTGCACCGAGGAAATCAGTGCCAAAGTCATGGTCTGCACCAACAATAAGGTTGGTGCCGAAGTGGTTGTCTGTGCTGAGGCTGGGGTCAAAAAAATCTGTGTCAATAACTGAGTTGTCGGTTCTGGGTAAGGTGTCGGGGCCGATGTAACAGTCTGCATCGACTGGATAGTTGGTGCCAGTGGAGAAATCTGAACAGAAGAGTCCCTTGGTACAGATACGGTGAAAGGCACACTAGTCAGTGCCGTCACAGACTGCGCCAATGGCCTCGGTGCCGAAGATCTAGGCACCAAAAGCACCGGAGCCAAAAAAGTCACACCAAAGTGGAAAGCTTAGCCTTCTTGGGTCTTGGTTGGTGGGAGCCTCCAGCCGGGGAGGAAGGAAGAGACTTGGCCTTTGTATGTTCATCAGTCTTTTTCTTATGGGATCTTGGAGGAGTTGAAGCCTCTGACCCAGAAATAGCCTCTGAAAAAGGAGATTTAGGTTCATAGGTTCATACTAGGCTATCTGCCCTAGGGCATTTATAAGCCTAGCCAGAGTGTGTTTGGCTTTCGCCACCCATTTTAAATTAATTTTGCTATGCCTTTTTTTGAGGTTAGTATACTGTGCCTCTGTCTAACAGTGACACAGAAGTGATAGCCGGGGTAAACCTACAATCTCCCATCCACTCAAGATTCTTCTTGAAGAGAGTCAGTGTGGGACTCTGCCTAACCTGGACAGGGATTTTATTCCAGAGTGAAGGGAGCCTCTGGGTTATCAATCTGTCCCTCCAGCATGTCCTATTTATTTCAGTGCTGAGGTTCAAGTCTCTCGAGCGCGTAGCTCGATGGGATTTGGATTTTCTGAGGTGCAGCATATGTCCATTAATTCCGGGTTGGACATGGCTTTATATGTCAGGCACAGATCGCCTCTGAGCAGGCGGTATGCCACTGAGTAGAGCTGGAGTTTCTTTAACCGGGCAGCATATGGCATCTGTTTGAGCCCTTTGATCCTCTTGGTGAGGTACTTTTGGGGTCTTTCCGATTGCTGCAGGTGTCTGGTAAGGTGCATCCCAAAAGGGGCATTGTACTCAATTATGGGCCTGATGAGGGATGAGTAAAGAGGCACGATGACCTCCCCTGATCTAGATGTGAATCCCTTCATGATTAGGTGGGCTATATAAAATGTTTTTCTAACCACTTTGGCCACGTGGTTGTCAAATGAGAGATTGCTATCAACTTGGGTCCCCAGGTCCCTAATGACTTCTTCTGTACTTAATGGATTACCACCTATGTGGTAATTTGTGGGCACTTTGTTTTTGCCAAAGGGGATGACTATACACTTTTTGGCGTTTAGCTTGAGGCCATGGCTCTGGCACCAGTTGTCTGTTTCTATGAGGCCCTTCTGGAGGATGCTAGTGTCGGCTGGAGAGTTGATTATGGCGCCCAGTTTGCAGTCATCTGCGAACTTGGTCAGCCACAGTCCTTCCATGTTGGTCTGTACCGCCGAGAAATATATACCGAACAAGAGAGGTCCCAGGACTGAGCCTTGTGACGCCACTTGTAACTGGTTTGGAGTCTGACATGGCTCCAGCAATTCTAACCATGTGGGTTCTGTCCTTGAGCCAGTTTGCAACCCATCTAGTGACATAGGGGTTTATATTTAAGCTGGTGAGCTTATCTATAATGCCCGAATGGGGTATTGTATCGAAGGCTTTTGCGAGGTCCAGGTAGGCTGTGTGGACCACCTTCCCCTCGTCAATGGCCTTGGCGACTGTTTCAAAGAAATCGACCAGGTTTAAGAGGCAGGATCTGCCCTTAACAAAGCCAAACTGGGTAGGATCCAGTGTCTGTAGGTCCCTAATATCTTTATTTATGAGGTCCATGATGATCCTTTCCATAGCTTTGCAGAATAAGCTAGTCAGGCTTATGGGGCGATAGTTTCCAGGATCAGTTGAGGCACCACCTTTGTGGAGAGGGGCCACTGTTGCTGTATGCCACTCTATGGGTACATATCCTGTAGTAAGGCTAAGATTGAACAGTAGTTTTATGTCTGGGTTTAGCTCTTCTTGGAGTTCATGTAGGATGCAGCCCGGGACACCATCTGGTCCCATTGATGCTGTGTTTTTTGCTTTGGAGAGGGCGGCTCTTACCTGAGCATCTGAGATGTCAGGGGGGCAGCACTCTGTTGGGATAGATATTTGCCCTTTTGGTGGGGAGGGGGGGGATGTTTGCACTGAACCTGTCAGCTAGGATGTTGGCAATGTCTGTGGGCTCGGTGTATTTTTTGTCATTTTGGACTAATTCTGAGCATATCTGGGAATTCCCACCCAAATTCCTAACATAACTAAAGAAAGCCTTGTGATTATCCTTAGTGTCCTGTGCAATTTTTCTTTCGAAGCTGGCCTTAGACGATTTTATGAGTGCCCGTAGTTTTTTGCTAATACTGATCAGAGATGCCTTCCCTTTTTGGGATTTTGCTCTATCATGTAGTAGCTTCCTCCTTCTATTGTATAGTTTGTTTATGGCTGGGGTCCACCAGACAGGACGTCTGCCTTTGGAGGATTGGGTCTTTGTTTTATTTGGGATTGCATGATCCATGCATTCCTGAAGGTGTTCATAGAATGCGTTTATAAAGGATTCCGCGGTCTGGGCCGTATTTTCCACAGGCCGGGGCTTTGAAGGATTTCGCCTCGGTTTTGAGGCGTGTGAAATTTGCTTTAGAGAAGTTTTTCACTGTGGTTTTCTGGGATGGGGGTGGGGTCGGGATGTGAATATCCAGTGAGATTAGTTTATGGTCTGATCTTACCAGTGAGGGATACACTTCTGGTCTGGAGCATAGTGTCCCCATGTTGGTGATGATCAGGTCTAGTATGTTTTCCCCTCTTGTGGGAGTGGTAACAAGTTGTTCCATAGCATTTGAGTTTAAAAATTCTAGGAACCTTTGGGCTAGGGTGTTGGAGCTAGAGTAATGCTCCCAGTCTATGTTTGGGTAGTTGAAGTCGCCCAATATAATGGTGTTTGGAGAGACCTTCATATTTTCCAGTATTCTCAGGAAGGCCGAGTGGGGTTCCTGTGTTTGGGAGGGTGGTCTGTAGCAGGCTATAAACTGGAAGGCAGTTTTACCCACAGTTAGTTGCACATGGATGGTCTCTGATGCTTCGTGCTGTGCCACCAACCTGGAGGTGTGGGTTACTGACGAATATTGATACTCCCCTTCTTTTTGTGGTTCGGTCCAAGTTTTGGGGCCGAAAAGCATGGTATGATATAACCTGGTAGTGCTGGGGAGCTCTCGGGAGCCTTGAACCAGGTTTCTGTTACTGCACAGATATCGATGTTCTCCATGCTAAGGAGAGTTTCGAGTGCATGCATCTTGAGGTTTAGACTTCTGGCGTTGAGTAGCATTACTCTTAGTTTCTTATCCCTTGTGATACCTATGGAGGTGGGTTTGTCTTTTGAGCCTTGCCTAAAAAAGGCACTATAGGGGTAGCAAGAGCCTTTGCCAATATCCGAAAGCCCAGGGGTGACAGGTGCAAGCCGTCCCTAGCAAAGCATCGTGGCTTGTCGAGCATGTCATCCCAGGCTGACAGGCATTGATCCCCTTTGAATGACACCAACACTTAAGCCAATTGTTGAAATTGATCATCTTGTCTTCATATTGTGGCATCATTCTTGGTGAGGGTAAGATGCTACTCAATGTCAGGGTCATACTGCCTGGGCTACATGCTCAGAGAGCTCCTCTATGTCTCTTTTCATGTAGTCCAGGGAGGTACGCCTCAGGTCATTCACACCAGCATGGACAATGACAGAGTCATATTTGTACTTGCCTTGGAGTGCCCTGAGTGCTTGTCTCATGTGGCCGATCCTTGCGCTCGGCAGCCAGCTCACCGTGACCTCCTCCTTGTTCAGCCTGGAGAGAGACGCCAGTGTGCCTGACGATAGAGTCACCTATTACAAGTGTATCAGGTGTGTTGTTTAGCCTTAAGGGCTGTGACTGTTCGCACACTGGCTTTGTGAGCTATGTGTTGCACGTGTTTTGTTTTGGGGTAGCGGTTGCTTGGGTGTCTGCTTTGGAGGTCTCTGCTGCTTAGGCAGATTTTTATTTAGAGCCTCGAGTATGTTTTTGTGTGTTTATGTGTTTGGTTTGTTGTCGTGGTAGATCTATGTGAGACTGGAATTGTAGTGAGTGTGGTTTCCTTCTCCTCCTGACTGGTTACGCCAGTACTGAGTTGAGAGAGCTTAGCCTCCAGTTTGGCTATATGGTTGCATCTCTCACATGTGTTGGAATTTGTTGGGAGGAGGAGAGGGTTGTCTGTGTACATGAGGCAGTTGTAACATTGCCTCAAGATTCCCAGATTCACCAGCTGGACCGAGAGGAGATTGACAACTGACCTTTGGACATGCTAGAATAGTATTGGGAATTCCTTTATAATTGAAAAAAGGGCCAATGGGGAACAAGGTACTCAAGGGAGTTTGTGAGGGTGTAGTGCTTTTAATTTTTTAGAGCTGACTTATATAATTGCTTTAGTGAGCAAGTGCCAGGTAACTTAAATGCAATGTGTTACATGTAACTTAAATGCAAAAACAACAAACAGTAACTTTCTTTCAAGTGAAACAAGGAAATAAGTACAGTAAGCAATGCAGATATCACTAGGGATCCACAGAAGTGCTAAAAGGCCACGTTTTAGGTGGAATTAGCATTTCAGGGAAATAAACAAACAACAAGCATACAAATAAAGCTAGATTCGGCAGGCCAGGATCTAGTCTATGCTACAGCAAACAAGGTGTACCAATTTCAGTAAGAAACAGTTAGAATATGCAGGCACTATAAGCTTTTAACCAGAAATTCCCTGCTCAGAAGGGCAGAGTCCAGCCTCTCCTCCCAGAAGAGTGCAGACCGCAATCCTTCTTAATGTAAAATAACTGGCCTGAAGCCCAAGTGCTTAAACCAGAACTAATACACTTTTAGAATAACAGACACTGAGCTCTCAATTAGCAGTTCCCAAATTAGAAGGATGTAAGCTACCTGTCCTGCCACCACAGTGCAGGCCACAAACCTTCCTAATGTAAAACAACTGGTCTGAAGCCCAAGTGCTTAATCCAAAAGACTTAGAAATGATAGCTACACTTTAATCAAGTTACTACCAGCAGTAATAAATACAACTGAATACTTTAAAAATGCCTGGATTAGTGCTCAAGTTATACAAACAAAGCTAGATTCAGCAGGTCTGGATCTAGTCTATGCTACAGCAAACAAGGTGTACCAATTTCAGTAAGAAGCAGTTCAAATATGCAGGCACTATAAGCTTTAACCAGAAATTCCCAGCTCAGAAGGACAGAGTCCAGCCTCTCCTCCCACAAGAGTGCAGAACACGAACCCTCTTAATGTAAAATAACTGGCCTCAAGCCCAAGTGCTTAAACCAGAATTAATACACTTTTAGAATAACAGACACTGAGCCCTCAATCAGCAGTTCCCAACTTAGAAGGATGTAAGCTACCTGTTCTGCCACTACAGTGCAGACCACAAACCTTCTTAATGTAAAACTGGTCTGAAGCCCAGGTGCTTAAACTAAAAGGCTTAGAATGAGTTACACCAAGCAGTAATAAATACAATTGAGTACTTTTAAGATGACGCAAAAGCAAAATAAAGTAGGAAAACACACAAATACAGTAGCCGCCTTCAATAACAATTTATTTTTCCTCTCAATCAACGATCTGTTAGAGAAGTTCTTACAAATTCCACAGGACGGATCAACTAATAAATGAGGCACACCCAAGCAATAGACACACAGGGAATGTTCATTTGAAGTAGGTAATTTATGGCCTCAATCTGAACATCTCTTAAATCCTGGACTACCTTTTTTATCTGCCATGTTAGGTAAAGGAAAAACAGAAAGAATAACAGCAATGGTACAAGAAATACCTGAAGGTAAGGAGGAAAAGGGGTTTACCAACGATGGTAAAGAAGAAAATATCTTGCGGTAAATAGGATGAAGGGGAGTTAAAAGATTTAGCTCAAGAGAAGTAGCTTGACATGACCGAATGGTGATGCTGCAAATTAAATCTGAAGTAACAGGGAGAGGGGAATTCTGGATAACAGTTTTAGCTCGAGAGTTTGTAGCTGACGCGAGCTTGGAAGATAGCCGGCTAGGTTCTGAGGTCGGAACAGATACCCACACGAGATCACTGGTTATGCAGGCCCCCTCTGCCATGGGAGGGACGTCTTCCAGAAGAGTTCTCCTCTGTCCAGAGAGGAATACTCACAACATTTGTCCCGAGAAGGCCCTTGGGACTTTCTGAACCACATCTTGCCAATCCTCTCATTCCTGGAGTAAGGTCATTGAGGACTGGAAAAATGCACATCCACAGCAGAGAGGGTCTTTGCATCCTTCTTACACCTGGCTAATGTGTGTCTGACTTTTGGGCCAAAAAGTAATAAAGCATCAACTGGAGCATCGGTAAAAGACTTAAAGGGGTCCGCAAAGTCACACAAGCGTATCCAGGCATGACGCCTAATGGCAATGCTTGTACCCATTGCCCTTAAGTCCCTTCGGCTGCATGTGCAAAAAGCCGCACGGGTTGGAGATGGAGTCTTGGGTGGCAAGCTGAGAGTCAACCTCGTCACAGACCTCATCAGACACTGCTCCTGCCAAGGTCTGTGAAAGCTTGGTTATCAGATCTCTCTGTAGTTTCATAAAATGTGCCAAAAATTTCAAGGACCATATGGCGAAGGTCGATGAAGCAAAGATCTGCTTTCTGAATCTGTCCATCGTCCTGGACTCTCGGTTGGGAGAATGGGCAGTTCTTTCTGGCAACCGCCATCACCATGGCATCTACTGCTAGACCTTTTGACCAGTGAGGCTGATCCTCTGGCATGGAAATAATTTTGTCTGGGGTCTGGGGAATTGGCTCTATAGTATCAGGAGCCTTCTATGCACGCTGCACAATGAGTTTTACCAGTTCATCGGCAGGTGGTCACCCAAGTAGTAGAAGGATGGACATGAAAAGCCTGGAAGAAAACAGATTCCACAGAGGATGGGTTACTGGATTTCCAGTCACCCCTCTGTTTTAAAATTTCCAAGATGTCTCCGAAGCAGACATCTTCAGGGGGTGACCGAGGGGGACCCTTCCCCTTCATCAAAATCTGTATTCTCAGTGACCAAGTCTTCTGGAGAATCCAGGTGTTTCCTCTTGCATCCTATCTTATGAGGTGGCTCTTCAGGGGGAAGATCCGAGGAAAACTCCTAAGACAGGGGATCCTCCAACAGGGTGTCTTGCTACTTTTGTGTCTGCTGCCCCAGTGTAGCAGATTGTGACAGCTACAAGCCAGAGCATACATACACATGACACTCCGATGGGGATGGTGCCAGCTTGAGCCTGCAGAGGCCATGGCTCTCTCCATAATCCAAAAAAAAAAAAAAATATATATATATATATATATATATATATATATATATATATATATATACACCCAGCTGCTAAAGGAGAGTCACAAAACAAAGCAGCAAATCCAGAAATAAGTATAAGTGAGTCAAACCACCACGGTCCAGCCAAATAAATGTCCAGAAGATATGTAAAACAGCAAACAGTTTATTGGAAAAAGGTTAGCGCTTTCACGGGTTACCACTTCATCAGACCAAATAGAAAATGAAAATAAAAAACACATTTTTAAAAAAGTACTCAGCTAATCAGTAAGAAAATTAAAACTGAACCAATTAAACAAAAATCATCTTACATTATCTTCTGCTTAATAAGGCAGGCTTAAGGGAAGTGCCACTGTTAAGGCCTGGAGGTTCATAAGCCCTCAGAGATAACACACTTCAGTTCACACAATTCAACAGTGTTGTTAAAATCACCTCTTCTTCTGGTGGGATGCAGCACTTGCAGAACCTTAAACAAAAAGGTACTATGGTCTGGATAAGATAAGGCACGATTAGCTACAGCATTAGATATAACCTGATTGTGTACGTTTCCTAAATGCTCAGGAATTCTTTCCCTCAGCTGACGTGTGGTCTTACCAATGTAAAAACCATTACAGGAACAGCATGTAGCAAGATAAACTAAGTCCCTGCTCCTACATGTTGACACAAAGCTAGGTAAAAACACATCCGGTGACAGGGTGTGTAAAACTGGGATCTGGAGAAATAGCAGACCAAGCTTTACAATTATGACAGGGAACAGTACCAACCTTCCCCGAGGGTGTGGGACATACAGACCTTGGGCCATAACATAAAAGCCTTTTAGGGGACACGTTATTCCTGAATGTAAAGGAGCGAATCTCCTACCACCTGTCTTACATTTTCATCTGCTAAAAGAACAAGTCAATTTTTTTCTAATAACATTACAGTAATGTTGTATATTAGAATATTTAAAAAATATCCTGGGAGAGCAACCCATGTTACCAACCTGTCTTATTCGTAATGTAATTATTTGAAGAGAAATAGAGAGCACCTCTAGTGCGTCGATTCAATAAAGCAGTCATCCTGGAGTTATTTATTGAGGTCTGTGAGTACCCTCCAACATTAAAGCCTTCACCCATTTTATATATAGTCTCTTGAAAAGCCACATCGGTACATAGCCCAGAGGCTCTTAAACATTAGCCATTAAGAATTTTAGAAAAAAATATGCGAAGGATGCATGCTAGACCGATGGAGTAAACTATTCCTCCAACAGGGTTTCCTGTAGAGCTGCGTCTCAAGGCTGCCTTCAGTATTTCTTAATACAGTAACATCTAAGAAGTCAATAGATGTAGAAGAGTAATTTAGACTAAACCTTAGTCTGTGGTGCTTTCAAGATATCTGAAAAAATTCAAAAGTTCTTCCTCACTACCTCCCCACAAAAGAAAAATATCAACAAATCTAGAGTAGTACTTGATAAACTGTCTATAGGGAGTATCATTATAAACATGCAGGCCCCCTCTTCCATGGGAGGGACGTCTTCCAGAAGAGTTATCCTCTGCCCAGAGAGGAATACTCACCACATTTGTCCCGAGAAGGCTCTTGGGACTTTCTGAACCACATCTTGCCATCCTCTCATTCCTGGAGTAAGGTCGTTGAGGACTGGAAAAATGCACACCCACAGCAGACAGGGTCTTTGCATCCTTCTTACACCTGGCTAATGTGTCTGACTTTTGGGCCAAAAGGTGATAAAGCATCAACTGGAGCATTAAGACTTAAAGGGGTCCGCAAAGTCACACAAGCGTATCCAGGCATGACACCTAATGGCAATGCTTGTACCCACTGCCCTGAAGTCCCTTCGGCTGTATGTGCAATAAGCCGCATGGACGAGATGTTGATGGAGTCTAGGGTGGCAAGCTGTGTTTCAACCTAGTCACGGACCTCATCAGACACTGCTCCTGCCAAGGTTTGTGAAAGCTTGATTATCAGATCCCTCTGGAGTCTCAAAATGTGCCAAAAATGTCAAGGACCAAATGGCGAAGGTCGAAGCAAAGACCTGCTTCCTGAATCTGTCCATCGTCCTTGACTCTCAGGAGAATGAACAGTTGGACTCTACTTAGAAAGTTCCTTCTTTCTGGCAGCCACCACCACTATGGCATCTACTGCTAGACCTTTTGACCAGTGAGGCTGATGATCTGGCGTGGAAATAATTTTATCCGGTGTCTGGGGAATTGGCTCTACAGCATCAGGGGCTTTCTATGCACAATGTATTTTATCACTTCATCGGCAGGTGGTCACCCAAGTAGTAAAAGGGTGGGCATGAAGAGCCTGGAGGAAAACAGATTCCACAGAGGATGGGTTAGTCGATCTCAGTCACCCCTCTGTTTTAAAATTTCCAGGATGTCTCCAAAGGAGACATCTTCAGGAGGTGACTGAGGGGAACCTTCCCCTTCATCAAAATCTGTATTCTCAGTGACCAATTCTTCTAGAGAATCCAGGTGCTTCCTCTTGCATCCTTGTTTATGAGGTGGCTCCTCAGGGGGAAAATCCGAGGAAATCTAAGACAGGGTACCCTCCAACGGGGTGTCTTGCTGCTTTTGTGTTTGGTGCCCCAGTGAAGCAGATTGTGACAGCTGCAAGCCAGAGCATACATAGATGTGACACTCTGATGGGGATAATGCCAGCTTGAGCCTGCAGAGGCCATGGCTCTCTCCATAATCTGTAAGGCAGGCCCATCCTGTCCGTAGACAGATGGGAACCCAGAACAGAGAAAGAACCTCTGAACCGTTGTCACACCCCGATCTGACAAGCCCACCTCCAAAGTAGTAGTAGTCGCAAGCGAACCCAAAACTGCCTGGGCACCAGGAACCGTAGACAGTGCTGTGGAAAGAATCAGAGCCGATCCAGGGGTCTTGGAGCCAGCAGCCAAGTCACGGTCCCATAGGTGGGTCAGCTCCGACAGAGCCACAGACTGCAGAGTTGGTTCCGGAACCAAGTTGGAGGTCCACCATCAGCACCAAAGTAGTTGGCACCAGGAATGTCGAAGTCAAGGGTTCCAAGACCTGCGGGGAGGTTGGAGGAGGAAGACAAGTTAGAGTCCTTGGAGAATAAACCTCGGCTCCAGATGGGAGAGAGGTCCTAGATGGGGCAGCGAGACCTCTGGTCGGCAAGAGCTGATACACTAATCTGACTACATCAAGCTCTGAAAGGCTCCTGGTGGAACAGACTGAAAGACCAGAATCGCCCTTTGGGATGTCTATGAATGGCTTAATTGCTGACCCAAGAAGGGGGCTATACATGGGGAGTACCTAGTCCTGGGTGTACTCTCGACCTTCAGCACCATGGTCAGTTGACCAATAACTTGCTTTGCAGAGGAGGAAGTAACTGGTATGGTATGGGAAACTATTGTTGGTGCTGAGAGGTTCATTAGCACTGATGTATGGAAAACTATTGTGAGAGGTTCATTGGCACCGATGAAGTCGGTGCTGTACGAGTTTTTGAAGTTTCGGCAGTCTTCGGCTACGTAAGAGACTGGACAGGCTTCGGTGCCGGAGCAGTAGCAGTTGGTATTGATTTTGGTATCTTTGACCTTCGTTCCACAGGAAGAGTTAGCACCTGGCCCTTGGTAGATTTAGACTCAGATTTAGCTTCATGTAGTTTAGGAGATGCAGGAACTGAATGACTCCTTTTCTTTCGCTCTTTTTTGGGAGACTTGGATGTCTCTGCCTTAAAGCCTCATCAAAAGGGTATTTTAGAAGCCCTTTCAGAATTCGTTTGTTGCACTTTTCTGCAAGGGTTCGAGCACTGAAACACTTGCAGAGGTCACATGGTGCTTGGATTTCCAAGTGTGGCACCCCCAAACACAAGAAAGATGCCCATCCAAGTTGGGTATCTTATTGCCACATTCCTCACATTGCTTGCACTCCGTGGTTCCCTTATTTCACAGCCATCTTCCACAAATAAAAGAGGGCACGCTCGCAGACATAAAACTCACACATGCACACTAATGGAACTACAAACCAACAGAAGGACAGTGTGATTTTTTTTTTTAACCAGCTGTGACAAACTGAAACTGGAATTTTATAAATAATTCTATGTCATTTGTGGATATTGATATGATTTATACAGAACTATATGTATATTAAACTACTGGTACAGAAGTGTGTGTTGAACAGGGTTTGTACAATACAGAACTTTAAGGATGTGTCCACAGTGTACCCTACTGGAAAATAACAGAAGTGTATATAAACTATATACCTGTGCAAATGTATGTTTTAATAGTAGAAATTGTAACAGCGTTAACTTGCAAAACTTGAAGAAAATAAGTTGAAATAAAATTTTATGAATGTTATAAAAGTTCGTTTCAATGCAGCAAGGAGACTATGTCTAGAACTAGGGTGCCTTTTGCACTGTTTTGTAAGTGTTTTATTGTTTTACGATTTCCAAGATCTGCAAAGATCTGAGAGATATGTATTTCTCACACAGAGATATTAAATCCTATTAGTTTCTGGTTTAGTCTGGGAACTGAAGGCAGGTGACAAAAAGTGATGCCATCCAGGCTAACCCAGTAGTAAAATGGGATATTAATTTAAGAACTCTCTGAGAGAGAGGGACTATGCATTTTGTATTTTGTCTTTGACCTGGAAACATCCACTCATCGGCACTTGCCTTGCTCATAGTAAGTAACCAGGGTACAGTGATTTCTTTTAGATATAGATGGGAATATAGCAAAGATTAGTTTAAATGGTTTCTGTATTTGAGACGGTCCTGCAATGTTGTTTTAAAATATTTCCTGTGATTTTGAACTCTGAAGTAACTGTCTTGTTCTGTTATTTATTATTAAATATATTTAAACCTATCTCTGTGGCTGATATTTGCGAGACATATTTAAACTCTGAGTACATGCATACAGGAAATTAACTTTCTTGGGTGGCATAAGGCAGGGAACCTTGTTGGTTAGGCTTACTTAGGCCCTTGGTCCGATAGCCTAGTACCTACCTATGAACCTATGTAACTATATGTATTTGGTGACACTGTACAGGCCACTCCTAAACAGCCTTGCTTGGTCAGACTACCATTTGGATTAAAAGTAACAATTACATAGTAGGATTGGACACCCTTTGTAAGAGCCTTACAGTAGCTGATAAGTAAGGGTTGGTGGCAGTGGAAACTATCTTGCAGTCTGGGCAGAAGGCAGCATAGCTAGTAAACCTGTGCCAGCCTTCCCCAGGAGTGTGTTATGCATTTGTTTCATATAAATCAAATGTCAAAGTGTGTGCGGTGTTGTCAGCTACTTGGGCAGGGACACGAAGCACTGGTTGGACAGAAGGTACTGGAGGTCTTGGCTTGGACCCTCAGCTGAGATCTTAACCCTATAGATGTACCAGTGGGGGAGTCTTAGTGGGGGATCTGGAGAAAGGAGAAACCAGCCCCAGACTGACTGTGAACTCTGTGTGCTCTTAAGGGAAAGTGCACTTTACTGTGCGTGTACTTGTCATCCTCCCATTGTGTATGTCCCTCACTGTTGCCAGTGGTAAGGATTGATGCTCCTTGATTACTGGGCGGGTGCAGGGGCGTCACACCAACAATGAAAGTCGGAAAAAAAAGCCTGCAAAAGAGCAAGGAAAGAAAGAAAAGAAAGGGAATACCATTGATGGTATTAAGAATTTAACAGAGCTAACAGGGAAGGGAGGGGCCTATAGCAACGATGCTAAGTAAGCTTTTACTGACAGGTTAGAAAAAGGTATTATATATCACTCACACCCAGAAAACAGCAGTAACAAAAAATCAAGGACAGGCACAAATGAAATAGTGAAAAAGAAGACTATTTGTAAATATATATATCAAAAAGCTTTGCACTTAGCTGAGAGCACGGCTGACCCATCCGATTTTCTACATGGCAAACGAGATCCGAGGGTAAGGGAAGAAAGGCAGTATAGGTAGTCTTGGGCTTGAGAGTTTCTGGCTGGTGCAAGCTTGATATAACAGCAGAGTCAGTTCTGAGGGTCGGAATAGAGACCCAACAGTCAAAAATGAATGAAGACTGACATCAGATCATTTGTTTGATATATGTCTGCAGACAGAGAATCCTGTCGGGTGGAAGACAGGCAAGGGATTTGATGGTTTCCAAGTGGGCCACTATAAAATCTATCATTTGCATAGGATGCAACTGTGATTTCTAGAGGTTTATGGTGTCCCTAAGGTAGGGGCTAGTTGTAGGAGGAAATCCCTGGCCTGGATCAATAGATGCCTGCTTGGTGTGACTAGGGGCCATTTGTCCAGATAAAGAAATGGGTCGCATCCGTGCAGTCTGAGGTGAGCTGCAACCACTGCCATGCATTTGGGCGAAAACCCTGGGGGCTGATGTGAGACCAAATGCAAGCTCATGGAATTGGTAGTGACTGGCTCCCTGCCTGAAACGGAGATACCTTCTGGAGCATCTGCTCATTTTGATGAGACAGTATACATCCTTCAGGTCTATCTAGCCATCCGGCCATCCTTCGGTAGAAAAGGAAGTATGAACTGAACCGTGACCATCCTAAACTTTGCGTTTCTCACAGATTTGTTCAAGTCAGTCAGGTCCAGTATGGGCCTGAGGTCCCCTTTTTCTTTGGAACTAAAAAGATTTGGAAGTAAATCTCTGAACTCTGCTGGTCAGAGGGGACCTCCAGGATGTCTTTTATGGAGCAACTTTGCCATTTCCTCCGATTGGTGGGACATTGGGGAGGTGTTGCCTGGGCTTGGGGGACTTAACAAGGGAATGCAGTAACCTCTGGATACATTGGTAATTTATGATGGCTAAAAAGACATCGAGGTGCAAGCAGCATCATCTCCCAAATGACTCCAGAGAGGGACAGTCAAGCAACACCCAAGGGATGCTGCAAGGATTTTTCCTAAGGAGAATCCCAAGACCCCTGATTCAGCAGACCCCCTCTGCCCCAAGGGCAGCGTCTACCACTGCAATTATTTCCCTTCTCTGCCCCAGGGGAAAATCTCCCTGGGCATCCAGAAAAAGAACCTGGAATTTTCTAAACCACAACTTTTCCCCCATGCTGATTCCTGCAGGAGGACCTCTGTGGGGTAGAGAAGCAGATCCCGATGGCAGAGAGGATCCTTCAGTCTTTTTCGCTGTGGGAGTGTGTCACGTACAGTTAGTCCAAAAAGGGAGGAATCACCAAAAGGGGCATTGACAGAAGATGCCATAAATGGTTCCACGAACTCACATAGCCGCATACAGGTATGGGGCCACATAGCAATGCCAGAACCGGTTGCCCTAGAGGTGCCTCAACTGTGTGAGAGATCAGTCTCATGGATGCATTGGAAAAGGACTGAAGCGTAGCCATAGTCCAATCCTCTAGCGTCATAGACTCGGGAAGAGAGTTCCTTAATCGAGAGAGAGGGACCAGTATTGGAGCCGGGGAACTGTGCTCAGATGGTCTTCTGTGCCTTCTTAGGAGGCTCAGACATTGCAAATAATGTTCCAACCCCCGCTTATAAGTAATGTTCCCTGCTGAAAGCTGATTTCTCCCAAAATTTTCTTAAGCTCCGCAATAGAAGTTTTAGGTGAAATACAAACAGACCAGGATAATCCTCCTTCCTTGCCAGTAACCCTTTACTACCATAAATCAACCATTACTATCTTTTTGTTCCTTTTCTATCACTGCTGGAGCTCCTCTTCCAATTAATACAAGTACACCCCTTTTCCTTTGTCCCTGGTACTCTGCTGAATATCCATCCTGAAATCCCTTTATCAAATTCAAATGCTCAGTTCTTTCAAAATATGCTTAGTACTATTTGGAGTCTGCTTTCCTTAATATAATTCAATACTTTTACCTTTCTGTCTATACCTGCACAGCTATTCATGTTCCAAAATATGTTTAGTTTAGCCATTATAATAAGTAATCATTATTCCCATCTACTGTATATGACAGCATTTTTAAAAGGCTGTTTCCAGCTTTAGTATTACATGCACCCACTGTTTGGCAAGTTGATCTCTTATGCAGTCACTTCTTGTCATCTCCATTTGACCCTATGTCACATTTTACAGGATTTTTGTTTTAATGAAATCGCTCAACAAAAAACACCCTCACAGAAACCTTGCATAGCCTATGAACTTAATTATCTGAAGATGTTCATAGTTTTGTGCATCTGAAGTTTCTCTCTAGACAGGAAAAAGAAGTTATGTACCTACCATAACGGTCCATGTTAGTTGTCCTTCATCTCGCCTTCCTTCTTGCTGTTTGGGTTCGGAGCCAATCCTCCGCTCTGACTCAGCCTACTTCTATAGCTCGAGAGCTATTTACTGGCTCAAGGCTAACCCTTATCCCAGAATGCCCAGTGTCAGCTACCCAGATCTCATTTGTGATAGCGCACACTAGACAAAAAGTAACCAGTAACCTAAAACTGATTTACCAAAATAACAGATCAGAGTAAACAGTCATAAAATTACCTGGCATGTGAACCAAGAAAAAGGAAATCAGCCAGTGAAAGGGGAAGGAGGGGGGTGGGGACGCAAGAAGGAAGGCGAGATGAAGGACAACTAACATGGAACGTTATGGTAGGTACATAACTTCTTTATGTTAAGTTGTCCCATCTCGCCTTCATTCTTGCTGTTTGGGACAGCGTCCCTGGCATCTAAAGATCCTGGGTGGCTCATTGTAACAGACTCTTCAGAACAGTAGAACCAAAGGAAGCCCTGTTCCTGGAGACTACATCCACTTTGTAATGAGAGATAAAGGTATGAGGGTTTGCCCAAGTGGCAGCTGCACAAATTGAGTCTATGGGCAATTTCGACTGAAAGGCTACAGACATGGCTAATGCTCTAGTAGAATGACCTTTCAGTTTTGCTGGTAGATGTCTATGCCTTAACTGATAAATAAAGGCAATGGTGTCAGATAACCATTTGGATAAGGTCACCTTTGAAACTGGAAGGCCTTGCTTATTGTGAGTCTAGGAGAGAAATAATTGGTCTGACTTTCTTAGCTCTTTGGTCCTATGGAGGTAAAAACGTAATTGTCTGTGTACATCCAGTTGGTGAAGACTGTATTCTACCTTGTTGCTATAATTGGGGAAAGAAGACGGGGAGATTGATGGATTGATTTAAATTGTTTTCTGAACAGACGTTTGGTATGAAGGATGGGTTGGTTCTCAGAGAAAAGTACAGTTGTGTACCTACCATAAATGTAGATGTTTGAGTGTATTCACTGTTGCAGTCATTACTCTTGGGTTATCCTGCTGGCAGGCTACCCGCAGTCGGCCTGAATTCTAAAGTCTTGGTCCGGCATCGGTTGCTGTCGCCTCTTCCCTGACGTCAGTGCGCCAGGGGTATAAAAGATACAGCCAACGCCATTTTCTTCAGTTTTCCTTGCCCCAGATGTCAGGTGCCCCCAAAAGGGTAGGCTAAAAATTATGCCAATAAACATACATACACTAAGGTAATCATTTCCTTCATCTACAAGCAAATACACCACATAGGTTGTATAGAATAGAGAGGTACAGATAAGACCCAGCAAGAGAGAGGGGGATGGTGGGAGGGTAACCTGGACTGCAACAGTGAATACACTCGAAAATCTACATTTATGGTAGGTACACAACTGTACTATGTTCATCGTGTTTCATTGTTGCAGTCATTACTCTTGGGTTGAATCCCAAAGCTGAGGATGGGTGGCTGGGGCTAAATAGGATTAGGATAGGCTATGAGGCCCTGCAGAACTGCAGTGGCAAAGCTTGCTCTGGATTTAGAGTAGAGAGGTAAGTGGTAGTGCTTTGTAAAAGTGTGCACTGAACTCCAAGTTGCAACCTCTAAGATCTTTGGTTGGTGCTCCTCTGAGGAAGGCTGCTGCTCTGGTTGAATGTGGCCTAATGCCCTTGGGTACTGATTTGCCATGTTGTGAATAGCAGAAATAAATGCAATGGCCTATCCATTTTGAAATAGTCTGTTTTGAGGTAGCCTTCCCTTGTGATCCTGCAGCGTATGCCACTAAAATTTGCTCAGTCTTTCTGAAAGCTTTAGTTCTGTCCAAGTAGAAGTATTTGTAGCACCCATTTGTCATCCGTGATAGTGTGCCAGACATCTGCAAAAATGGCTAACCTTCCCCCAAAGGAAACCCTGGGCCCGCAAAGGCAAGCGGGGGAAAGCCAGATTCATTGAGAATGCTTGCTTTGGGAAGTCTGCTTAGAACTCCCAGATTTAGAAGATGAAGCCTGCCAGTGTTTAGCCTTGTGAGGGGTGGAAGTCTGTCCCCTGGAAGACCTGTAGCTCCTGGATCTAGTACGACCCTGTTTACTAGGGTCAGAAAAAGTCCAACACTTAGAAGGGTAATGCCTGCTAAAACAAGGAGACTGAACTTGCAGAAAGGCCTTAACAGCTTGCATACATTTAGCCTTATCCTCCAGCTTTCTTCAACACCTCTTCTGCTTTGCTTCCAAAACAATTGTCCTTATGCAAAGGCACGTCCAGTAATTTAGACTTTACAGGTTCAGAAAGGCGCTGTTCCCTGAGCCAAGGAGCTGTTCCCTGAGCCAAGCATGTCTTCTGATAACAGAACCAGTGGCCGCTGCTCTGCAAGAAGCCTCCAAAGTGTCAAACCCACAATGTAGAGAATGTTTAGTAACCAGAGTGGCAGAATTCAATAAGTCTTGCATGTCCTTATTCTCCATCAGGGAAGGAACACTAGCAATTTTAGCCTTGATCGCCCCAAAGTATGCTGCTGATACTTAAGCATATGAAAGAGACAATGAACAAACCTAATAGCCAGGGTGGAAGTAGTATAAACCTTTTTACCCCACCTATCTAAGGCCCTAGATTCCCTGTCAGAAGGAACAGAATTTTTAGCAACTGTGGCTTTAACACCCTTAGGGTCCTGAGAAAATCTCTGGATCAGCAGTAGGATTCTTGAACTGATGAGAATCAGGAACTCTATAAACACCTGCCAGGCTTTCTGGGAGCAGGAGGAACAGAACTAGGAGTCAAAGAATTCTCCAAGAAAACATAATCAACAACTTCCAAAACCGGAGGAATAGCCAAAGGCTTATGCTGTGGCAAATCCAAGAACTCCCTAATCTGCTTCTTAGACTGGGGGAAATCCTGACTTTCCCATCTAAAATGCTCCCTGAGGGTATTCAGAGTATCCCCAAAAGAGAAATCTTCTGGGAGGGAGGCAGAAGGGATGGAGCAGAGTCCTCAAAACCAGAAAAAAGCTGAGAATGTCCATCAGCAGAGTTGCTAGAAACTTCTGAGTCTAAGGCAGACAAAACATCTGGGGATGATTCCCTAGCCCTCTTAGAAGGAGGCTGAGAGCCCCTGATAAGAGTTAAGAGATCACTAGCCATCTTAACCATCTGAGCCTGAGGTAACTGAGGGGAGGCCGACACCTGTGGGATGGCCATCGGTCTGCTGGGGCAGGTCCAGAAACTCTCAAAGTCATTTCTTTGACTGTGGGTAGTCCTGAGATTCCAAGTGAAAATGTTCCCTGGGGGAGTGAAGAGTTTTCCCCAAAGGAGATGTCCTCTGGAGGGGAGGCAGAGGGGATGGATTCCTCTGCATCTGAATCCTCACAGTTAAGGGATGTTGTTCCTCTTCAAAAGCAGAATAATCACATTCCTCAGACTCTTAGTCTGTCAATTTCTGGAGAAGGATGCCTTTTCCTTTTTGGAGTGGGGGGCCTGAGTACCTCGGATAAGGGAGATGTGATCCTCCGCCATTTTAAGCATTTGAGCTTGTGGTGGGGGAGCAGTAGCAAGATGGTGGGTAGAAGCAGATTTCCTAGGAGTGGCCTGGCTTCTAGGCCTGAGAGAATCCGGTCTCTGAGAAATGGTAGTCGGAAGAGAAGACGTCAGTTTTTGTCTAGAATCAGTAGTGCGAACGGCCTCTTCTGACGCCGGTGCCTGCTTTACGGCTCCGGACCCAACTGAGGCAGAGTCAGCCAAAGTCTCGGAAGACAAAGTGGATTTCTGCAGCATACAAAACAGTCTCTGTAAAGGCTTACGTAGAAAGCGAGTCGGGCATCAGGGGCTGCAAAAGCACCTCACTGAATTCCGGAGAACTGATGACTTGCTTTGAGGTAGCGTCATCGGAAGGCTTAGCCTTGTGTGGCCTGTCTCTATCTTTACGTTTTTTTCTGAATGTCGACGGATTGTTGGCTGACATGCCATATCGGAATTCGAAGACTGAATACGAAAATAATTGTCTACAAAAAGAGCTCTACGGCGAATGGTTCTCGCATTAAAGGGCACAGAACCGGCAACGAGGGATGTCGTGGTCTGGGCCTAAACAAGTGATGCAGTAAGAATGAACATCTCGGTGCAGGATCTGCTTTCCACAGGCGAGACAATTAACTTTTTTGGACATTGGTTAGAGCAAGAAAAAAGGGTCCCCAACGGAGTACTTAGCTTTAGACGTTTTCTGCTGAAATTCGACTTCTGGTAGCAACCGACTGGCACTCGTGCAAACTGCTTCTGCTACAGGCTCCACGGCAAGAAAAACTGGTGTAATGACGTCGGCTGCCTTGCTTTATAGTATTGATGACCTGACATCAGGCTACAGGCGACAGCAGCCGGCGCACAAAAACATTGACTCTGGTATTCGGGCCTGCCGAGGGCTACCACAGCAGGGATAAAGTACAGTTTTGTACCTACCATAAATGTAGATGTCCGATAGATATGCAACTGCAGTCCTGACATATGGGTTGTCCTGCCTCAGGCAGCCTCTCGGTCGGCCGGATTCCAAAGTCTGGGTCCGGCGTCGGCTGTTGTCACTTCTTCCCCGACGTCAGAGCGGCTGGGGTATAAAATCATCAGCCGACGCCATCTTCTTCAGTGTTTCTTGCCCCAGATGCCAGGTGCCCTCCAAGGGAGGCTAAATTTAGAAAATGCATAAAATTCCAGACATGCATAATAGTAATAAACAGATACACCATAAAAGCTATCCCCAGCTAAGTTAGAAAAGGGGTAGTGGACCTAAAAAGGTAAATTACTGAGGGGTAGGAGGGAGGGTAAACCTGACTGCAGTTGCATATCTATCTGACATCTACATTTATGGTAGGTACAAAACTGTACTATGTCCTTCAAGAATGCAACTGCAGTCCTGACATATGGGTTGAACACCATAGCCAAGGTGGGGGTGGTAGGATCTAAGAAAAAGATGGTGTAGCTAAAATACCCTGCAGGACTGCCGAAGCAAAGCCTGCTCAGGATCTGGAGTATAAAGGCAGGTTGTAGTGTTTGGAAAATGTATGCACGGAGCTCCATGTAGCAGCTTCTTGAATGTCCTTTGTAGCCACCCCTTTTAGAAAGGCTGTGGAGGTGGCTATAGCTCTGGTGGAGTGTGGCCTGATATTGGCTGGCACACCTTTTCCATGGAAAGAATAACATAATCTGATGCAGTGTCCAATCCATTTTGAAATTGTTTGCTTGGAAATTGACTTTCCTTGCACTCCAGCAGCGTAAGCTACAAATAGTTGGTCAGAATTTCTGTTGGCCTTTGTTCTGTCCAAGTAGTAGCGTAATTGTCTGTGTATGTCCAAAGTGTGCAGAAGCTTTTCTCCTTTATTTTGAGGATTGGGAAAGAAAGTAGGCAAGTGAATTGCTTGACTTAGAGACACCCTGGATATCACTTTTGGCATGAATGAAGGATTGGTTCTTAAAGAAACTCTGTCCTGATGAAAAATGAGGAATGGAGATACTGCCATGAGGGCCTGTATCTCCGAGACTCTTCTTGCTGAGGTAACTGCCAACAGGAAAACTGTTTTCCAGGAGAGAAATAGCATCTCTGAAGATGCTGCTGGCTCAAAAGGAGGAAGAGTTAATTTTTTCCAAGACGAAGTTGAGGTCCCATGCAGGCACTGGTGGTTTTCTGGGAGGTTTGATATTCTTTATCCCTCTTAGAAACTGCCTTAGCAAAGGATGTGAAAACACAGGTGGATCACAGTTGTATTTTGCTGAGATTGCTGAAGCATGTATTTTTATGGAAAAATATGAAAAGGCCACTATGAAGCATTTCTGCCAAGTATTCTAGTATCTGCGGCATGTTTATTACTGATACATCCTGACCCTTGTTGGCATTCCAGGTGATGAATCTGTTCCATTTGGCTGAATAAGTTTTTCTGGTGGAAGGTCTGCGTGCTACCAGTAGGATCTCTTGAACTTTTTTGGAGAGAGAGATATGGGTAGAAGTCATGGAACCCTCCAAGCTGTCAGCTGCAATGTTTGCAGGTTGGGATGAACAGTCCTGTAATTGTGCTTAGTTGGAAGCAGAGGCCATTGAGGCAGGGGCCACGGCTTGGTGCGAGATATGCTCCTTAGTAATGGATACCATTGCTGCCTTGGCCAGTCTGGAGCTATCAAAATACCTTTTGGTTGCTCTGCTTTGATCTTCAGTAACACCTTGGTCATTAATGGTAGAGGTGGGAATGCGTAGATTGTCAGAGAATTCCAGCTGAAGGAGAGAGCATCCATTCTCCAGGCTTGAGGATGGTGTGTCCTCGAACAGAACTTCTTCAGATGATTGAGGTGAGAGGCAAAGAGATCTATGTCCGGCCTTCCCCACGCAGGAGTTATTTGCGAAAAAATGTCTGGATGCAGCATCCATTCGTGCGGGTCCAAAATGTTTCTGCTTAGACTGTCCGCCAGAACATTGTCCTTGCTTGGAACAAACTGGGATTGCAACTGTAGGTTCAGTTTCAGGGCCTTTTCCCAAAGAGTCATTGTTAGTCTGCAGAGGGGGTAAGAATGAGTGCCTCCCTGTTTGTTTATTTTATTTTATTTATTTTATTTTATTTTACATTTGTTTACTGGGTTAGTCTGACTGGATACATATCCCTTTTCAGCAGAGACCCGGGGAGAAAAGCTCCACATTTGAAAGGAACAACAATAGATAAACTAAACATAAGTAACATTCGAAGTATACAAGATACAGAGAGACTAATTAAAAATACATTCTATTAGATTCCACAAGTAAATGATGAGTAAATACTAGGAAATACAGAAGGTTAAGAAGTAAAGAGGTTTGGGCTTTAATCACGAGGGAGAAGGGTAAATCAACTTTCCAGACTGATTCTGAGGTTATAAGGAGGGGTCAGTCTAAGAGGAATTGGGTGATATGCGAATAGGTTAAGAAGGGATAAAGAGAAGTTTTGAGGTGAAGAGTCCTTTTAGATGGTGGTGTGTATATGGTAGGCAGCTTATAAGGTTAGTCAGGTTTGTCACAAGGGCATAGCCATTGTGCCTTAAGAAATGACTTGAGACTAGTTTTAAAATGGCTGAGCGAAGTTGTTAGTCTTAGGTTTTTGGGAAGGGAGTTCCAGAGCTTTCCAATAGAGTTGGCATAGAGAGCATCACCACCTGAGTTATTGGATTTCATGGTTTGTACCAAGACACTATTAGACGACCGGAGGCTATTAAGGTTGGAGTACGGGGTCAGGAGTTTGTTCAGAGAGGGGTTTGGGTTCCTTAATTATTTTAAATGCTTCCGTAAGTTGGTTGAATTTAAGTAGGTTAGGTAGTTCTAACCATTCAAGTTTCTTTAGGTTGGCCTTGATGATAATCTGATAGGGTGATCCAGTAACAAATTTAGCGATGTGGTTATAGGCAACTGAGAGCTGTTGTGCTCATTTTTATTAAGGAAGGTTAGGACCGGGGAGGCATACAGTAGGGTGGAAAGAAGGTGAGATCGTGCTATAGTTAGTTTGGTAGAAGGAGTTAGAAAGTTTTTAATTCTGTACATGGATCCTAGTTTCTTGTTTACTATTTTAATAGTATGACTAATGTGAACATCAAATTCGAGCTTGTGATCGATAGTAACACCTAGTAGTTTGGTGTTGGTGACAGGCTCAATAATGGTGCCATTGATGGATTGAACATGAAAGACCGCATTATTAGAGTGTGGTGGGTATTGGCCTGAGGGGATTCCAGAGGTTGGGAAGATTAGAAGTAGCTTAGTTTTGATGGGATTTAGAATAAGTTTCCGTTCAGCAAACCATTTTTCAACTGCATAAAAGCAGTGTTGGGTGACAACTTGAAGAGTTTGGAGAGATATCAGAACAAATCAGGGTGGAGTCATCTGCATATTGAATGCAGGTGGCTTTAGGGATGACTGAGTGGAGGTCGTTTATGAATAAGGAGAAAAGCAGGGGACCAAGTATAGAGCCTTGGGGAACTCCTATGGAATTTGGTAGCAGGTGTGATAGTTTGTTTTGCCACTGGACTGATTGTTGTCTACCAAAAAGGTAAGCATTAAACCAGCGTAGGGCTAGGTTATCGAGGTGAAGGGATTTAAGGGTGTGGAGCAATAGTTGGTGATTGACCATGTCAAAGGCTTTTGACAAGTCAAGAAAGAGAGCAGAGGTTATTAATTTGTTGTTCCGATTGTTATTTACTGAATCAACAAAGGAAAGGAGGGCAGTGGTAGTACTATGATGTGGGTGAAACCCATGTTGAGTATTAGACAGGAGATTGTTTAGGGTGAGGTGGTGTAGGAGTTGCTTATGAGCACACCTTTCCATAATTTTGCTATAGGCGACAATATTGCTATGGGTCTATAATTAGATGTTTCCGTAGAGGCGCCTCCCTTGTGGAGTGGGATGACGTATGATATTTTCCAGATTGAGGGGATGGTGGCCTCAGTAATAGTTCTATTGATCAGGATTGAGATGGGATATGCTATTACATCAGATGCTATTTGTAGGTATTCAGCTGGGGAGCGATCAGCCGCTAAGGTGGATGGTTTGAGTTTCTTTAATAAAGTTCTAATATAGGAGGTGGATATTGGTTGAAGACTAAAGGCAGGTAGATTTTTGCCAGAGGGACTGGTTGAGGAGGTGGAAGAAGTAGGTAACTGACTGGCTAGTGCCTGAACTGTCTCAGTGAAAAAAGAGTTGAACGAGTTAGCTATAACTTCAGGATCTTTACCTATAAGTTTTTCAGGGGTAGGGGTAGTTGATTTCCCCAAATAAAGGAGGTTATTGAAGCCTGCCCAAAACTTCTTTGGGTTATTTTGGTGTTTGTCCTGGAGATGACAGAAATAATTCTTTTTGTCTCTGGTAGTATCTGTTTTTGTAGAGTTTCTGAGCTGCTGAAATTTGATGCGATCTAGGGGTTCTTTGGTGGTTCGCCACTTCACCCAGGCCTGGTCTCTAAGCCTAATTTTGGTTTTGGTATCCTTGGTTAGCCAAGGTGCAGTCCTGACTTTGGCTCTGATGGATCGGTTAGGTGCATGAGAGTCAAGTATATTTAGGAATGCATCGTTAAAGTATGCAACACTCTCGCCTATGGGGAGTGTTTTTAGTATGGACCAGTTGCAGGATTTAAGTTCTGCAAGGAATTGTTCAAGAACAAATTTCTTCTTGTTTCTAACTAATTTATATATGGGATGGTTAGTACACGTCAATTTATGTTTTAAGATGAATGTGATAAGGTGGTCACTAAGATCGTTGGGGAGGGTCCCTGTGGTATAATTAGGAGTGTCTTTATTTGTGAGTACCCAGTCGATGATACTTTCTTTTTGATGGGAATTTCCTACTCTAGTGGGGGATTTTATATTTTGGGAGAAGCCATGTAGGTTAATGGGCAGAGGATTAATCTGGTCAGAGTACTGGGACCAGTCAAGGTTAAAGTCACCTAGTGCAATTGTTTCTTGAGGGTAGTTTGAGGTAAGCCAGCTTAGGGTTAGTTCCAGTGTTTCTAAGTTTTTTCCTGGTGGGATGTAGACTACAATTAGATTGATAGTCTTTTGGTTGTTTAGGCATATTTTTAGGGCGAGTAGTTCCATATTTGAGACCTTGGGGGGTTGGGTTGGATTCATAATGATATTCAGTGTATTTCTAAACATTACTGCTATTCCACCACCTTTTTTCTTTATCCGATCAACTCTAAGTATGCTGTAGCCAGGCGGAAGAATTTCTTCATCCTTAGTGGATGGTTTGAGCCATGTTTCAGATAGACATAAGATGTCTGGGAGATGGGTGGCTATCATAGCATGTAGATTATGTATCTTGTTATTTATGCTTCTTAGGTTAAGATGGAAGATGAGGAGGGAGCTGGAAGATCTATGAGTTAACAAGGGGTTGTTGGGGTCTAAGTCACTGAATGGGCCGGGGTTGGGGTGAATATCACCATCTTTGGCGAGACTTGCTTTCAGATGAACTAAGAGTCTTAGTAGTTTACTTAGTATCTTCAGGCCAGGTTTTGTAAAGGTTACTTTAGGGTATAGCTGGGTGAGATGGACACTTTTAGGGCGTGATGTAAGGGTGGGACAGTTAGGAGGAGAGATTAGATTCAAGGGGGGAGTTTGATAATTGCAGGTGTGACCATTTGGGAATTGAATACCCGATAGGGATTGGTTTTCATACCATGATAAGAGATAAGGAATCAGTATACAAAGAACTAATGGTGGGATGATAGACTTCATTATGTTGCCCATGTAGTAGAGAAGGATGTATAATTTTCTGTGTGGGGTTTTGAGGGCCAGGTAGTAAATTGGTAATTATCAAGAACAAAGGGTAGAGATATACTGACTGCAGGGAGGCTGTGATTGGTTCAGAGATTGAGTGGGAGGGGACTGTACCGCTAATAAATATGGATATAGCAGGGGCGGGTGGGATATGGGGGCAGGGTGGGGAGCGTAGCGAGCCCGAGCGTAGCGAGGGCGAAGCGGAGCGGGGATACACCGGTCAGGAGTTGGCTGGGTCCTAAAGTCCAGCTGCCAGTAGGTACAAATTTCTACTTTTCTGGAACTGTGAATTCTATGTTCTTAGTACCTAGTTTTATTTGCTATTAGTACAAATTAGGTTAGGTTTGTGTCCAATTTCTTGGCTACACAAGCCCTATCTTTTAGGATGGAAGAAGAGGGTTTTAAGAAAGCTTTTTGTTGTATGTTGTTTGGACAGGGGCTGCCAGATTAGGTGAGAGGTACTATTTTGTAATTATACTTTGTCTCAGTATTTATATTCCCTTTTTTGCCCATATGCCAGTATTTAATAGTATTGTTTCTTTTTAAATGTATGGTCCCTTTTTCTAAAATAGTGTGAGTGTTGTAATTGCACAATTATTCAATTAATTAATTAAGGAATTTTGTATATAAAAAGATGCATTTGCTGTGGAAGGTTATTCCTTTGAAGGCTGTGTAAGCCGAGGTACCAGAATAAACTCGAGTGCATCCAGTTCCTGGTCTTCTTTTGGTGGTTTTGTTTCAGTAGATTTTGGTTTTGTTCGTTATTTTCTAAGATCATCAGGTTTCGTTTTATTATGGCAAATCCAGCTTGTAATGACGATGTTTTTCGTTTTGCTAATCTATGCAAGGAAAGGGACGATAAATTGGCGTTGTCTGACCCATGGGCTGTTCCTGTTTGTGGAGATCGTGATAAGAGGTTTGATGAACTCAAGAAATTAAGGTTCAAAGAAACCTCTTTATTCTATGACACTAGACTGTTAGAAAAGTATGTTAGTTTGTCGATTACACCCAGAGGACTTCGGGTGGACAAACTACCTGCTTTTAAATTTACGAATGGTGAGAGTGAATTTCTTGAAGAGTGGAAGGCTGTATCTTTACAATGTTCTTTAAGTTGGTTAAAGATACTCATCCGACATAACCGAAAGAACTTGGGGGCGATTCAACTTCAGATTGCAGAGATGGAGGAAAGTATATTCACAGAATTTCCCAATGAAGTTTTCCGTGCTGCTATGAAGGGCATTAATACAGAGACTGGTAAATTTGAAACTGAAGTAGTTTCAAGAAAGAAGAATAAATTAAATCGGGACATCAACGATTTCAGAAAGGACACTATTTACTTGTGGCAACGCAAACGAAAGAATGGTATGTCCCAGACCGGAAGAGCGGAGGGAGCTTCCAGATCTGCGAGAGATTCGTCTGTCTCATCTTCTGATACGGGTACCAGTAGCAGTAGGAAAAGTGTATCGTTTGAAAGAATGGAGATCATGGAAGACGCTAGCGGTCAGTTAGAGACGGAAGAGCAAGTGAATTGGAACTTTCCTCAAGGCAGTAAGCGTAAATCAAGAAGCAAGGGTCGCAACAGAAGATATTGAAAGAAGGCATGTTTCGACTGTGTTTAGACAGACTTTCAGGTTGGGACATTCTGATTTTTCAAGTGCTTTATATAGTCCTACACATATCGTAAATTTAAGTGATTTTTTTGTCACTTCAGATATGGAGCAGGTTTTGTTAAAGGGTAGCAAGTTTGTGCCCACAAAAATACCAGCTCTTTCTGATATATTAATTGATATAAAGCGTTTTTGTAGGAAATTGTATTTAAAAGTTTTTTTTGAAAACAAGAAATGTCACACTACTGATACATTCAGTATTATGAACAATGCTGAAACCAGTGTGAATACTTCTGATAATTGTATTGATTATTGTATTACGTCTGATGATTCTTTGCTTGACCTTTCTGTATATGATTATGATTTAGACACTTTTACTCTGTTGGAGGGTAACACGAGTGTATCTGAACTTGATGTAGAGTCCTGTATAGTTGACTCTGGGCGGTTTGTGACAGGTTATGGTAGACTCAAAGTTCCTGCTTTACCAACCCATAGTTCTTTTTGTCCACCTAAAAATTCTGTTATTTTGAAAACTTTTGAAAGTGTTCTACTCAAGAAAGTAGAAACTGAATACAGAATGTTTATGGAGAAGTATTTTGTTTACAATCTTACTAAAAATGAATGGGGTGCTTTGAAAGCTATGCAACTTGTATGTGATAAGTATGCCTTTTGTCAGGCAGATAAAGGAGGGAACTGGGTAATTATGGATAGAGCACATTACTTAAAGATGGTGTATGATTTACTATCAGATGAACAAGTTTATGTTGAGCTACCTAGTAATCCTGTTTCTGAATTTAACAGAGCCCTTTTGGAATTATTGGAGAGGGGTGAGAGACTAGGCTTTCTTAGTAGTAAAGATGTAAAAAAACTTTACATTGCTAATCCAAGAGATCCTAGTTTTTATGCCCTACCCAAGATACACAAGAATCTTTGTGACCCTCCTGGTCGCCCTATAGTATCTTGTTGTGGAGGGTTTCTTGAACATATAGGTATATTGTTGGACAGTCTTCTTAAGAAAGAATTGGCTAATGTTTCTTCACATATCAGGAACACAAATGAGTTTTGTACTAAGGTCAAGAATATGCAATGGGATAACAACTGTTACTGGGCTACCGTGGACGTTAAGGCCCTTTATACAAGCATTAGAACTAGATTTGGTTTGGAGGCTATTCACTATATTTTGGGGGAGGGCCCACGTACTTCATTTATTATTCTATTGTTGGAATTTGCATTGACCCATAATTATTTTTGTTGTGAGGATAAGGTATTCTTGCAAAAAGAAGGTACATAATGGGAAAATTTAAGCCCCAAGTTATCTTTGATATTGTTTATGTCCTTTTTTGAAATCAACTTTCTGTATAGGCTGGAATTTTTTCAGAAAAATGTTGCACTCTATTATAGATATATTGACGATTTGATTTTTGTATGTACTGGCAATATTATGGAATTTGATGGTTTTGTTGCCAGTTTACATAATAATAGATATGGTCTTGAATTCACTTATGTTTTGAATAAAAGTACTATTCAGTTCTTAGATATTCTATTATATGTGGATACGAATAATAGAGTGCAATATAGACCTTACAGAAAAGTTACTGCAACTAATAATTTTCTACATGCAACTAGTGCTCACCCAATACATCTGATGGAAGCACTTCCCTATGGGGAGTTTAAACGCATTTTTGAGCATACGTCAGATAGTAAACTTTTGGAATCTGAATTTAAGATGGTAGAAAATAGGCTTTTGGAAAGAGGTTATTCTGAGAATTGTATTAAGAATAGCAGAGATAGACTACTTAACTCTGATTCCTTTTCAAGGAATAAACATAAAACTTTTGACAATAGTGTGAATAAATTTCTTTTGAATGATGAGAGTAGAATTTTTTTAGTTAATAAGTATTCGTTATTCTCTCCCATTCTGAAGGATATAGTAGACTTTCTCTGGCCAATTGTTTGTCAGAATGACGGAATAGGCCATTTATTTCCCAATAGAGTATGCTTCTCATTTGGTAGGTATACTAATTTAAAAGAAAAGCTGAAGTTCAAATCAAAAGTCAGGGCGAACATTCAATTTGGGATTCCAAAAG
>NC_056746.1:208211943-208257580 GCF_019279795.1 Protopterus annectens | reverse complement strand
TATTTCATTTGTACAGTGGTGGAGGTTTCCAACCAGTTAAAGTACATAAAAAACAGTATTGTAGTTATAAAAGTTAGAATAGTTATTTGGCAATATTATGGCATTAATGAGAATGTTTAACATTTAATGTCAGTTTGTACTCTGAAGATACAGAGGTAAAAGAATTATTTTATGTTGAGTAAGTGTGACTATACCATATTCTAAGTACAGCAGGCTTAGACTATTGAAGCAATTTGTTAGTTTGTCTAGCACCATATCAAAGTGGTGGTTTCCATGCCCTAATAGTGGAGGGAATGCATAGCAACCATTCCAACTCACTGTTGTCCATTATAAGAATCTGGACATAAATTTGACAATGTCATGATATTAATAAGAGTAATAGTAGCACGAGTGCATTCAAATATCACTTATATATACAAAGAAAGTATTATCAAGGTTTTATACCACAAATGAAGATTAGAAGTTGGCAAAAATCATACTTATTAACAATCTGTAAAAGGTGAAGCAGCTGGTGTTTGGTAAGCACATTGCAGATGATGGCTTGGAGGCCAACAAAAAGGGATTGTAAGTGTGTTCTGTTTGAGAAATGTCTGATTTTTGTTTCTTTTTGGAGAGCTATATTTTGAGAGGGTAGTTAATGTGAGAAAGTCAGAAGATAAACAGATATTCATGGGTAAAGAGGTGCGCAGTGTGTGCCAACCTGCCATTATCCCAAACGTGGAAAGTAAGGTGAGAAATATAAGGGACTTTTAAGGAGGAGCACAAGATTTTAATAAGCTTCAAGATTAAAGCAACGGTCGGACCAAACACAAACCAAGGCTCGGCACAAAACTTAGTTTAATAAGTACATAATTTAATGAGTTAGCGCTTTCGTTTTGAATGTCAGACTTCTTCAGATCAAAGTAAAATCAAGTATTTCCCCTTAATATACACACTCAAAGGAAATTACGTAAATTTAAAAGCAATACAAGGATCATCATTTATGTAAATTAAAAACAATTAATTTTTAACGCATCACTATAAAGCACAAGAAATTAAACCTGTGCATCAAATCCTACCTATCAAAAACTTTCATTTTTAAAAAGCTGATTGCTTTTTTATTTTTTGTTCATAGTTCACTTCATTTGTTTGAAGCTCCAAGATTGCAGTTTGTGAGGGACACGAGTTCAAGCTGTTTTTATAAATGATGGAGACAGTTTTAAAAAGCTCATGATAGAAATAAAATCATTCAAACCCATGGGGGCGGTGGCATTTAAATAAATCTGCCACCACACCTCCCTTTGTTCCAATATTACTTTCCAAGGTCCGCCTCTAGGGCTGTTGGGTACATGCTGTAACACTGCAAATTTAAAGGCATGGTTTGAAAACAAAGAAATATGCCTGTAAAGGGCATGAGTACTTTTTTCTTCTTAGAAATATTATACAAATGTTCATATGTCCTTTGACAATTTGCACTCCGTTTTACCAACATAAAAAACATCACATTGGGTACAATTAGCAATCTAAACAATTTCTTGAGTATAACGAGATGGAATAGAAATAAATTTATTCCCATTCTGAATGCCTATGACCTCCTGAATATACTTACAGTAATGGCACATACCACGCTTTTTATCATTTTACCAGAATTCTTTATAAACTCAGATCTCTCAAAAATATTATTAAAATTCAAACCTCTACGATGGACTATATTTGGTCTATCCACTAAGCACCTACATATGTCTTGGTCCACTGTAATCAAAGCCCAATTCTTTGCCAAAATATCACTAACGCCAGTGCTATTTATCCCATAGGTAGGAATAAAAGGCAAAAAAAATCTCTTTACTGGTTTTAGTTGACTAATCAGGAAAGGGTATTAAATGGACATATGTATTCATTTGTGGAAGTGTAGTAGAATCTTCATAGCTGCCATCAAATAAAAGCATATTTGGCCTACTATTTACATTTTAAAAGAGGTTCATATAACTTGGATTCCCATTTATTAATCACCTTCCTCTTTATCTTGATAAATTCAGGTGGATACCCTCTATTAAGAAACATCTTAATGCAAAGGATGCATTTACATGTAAAATCCCCCAGCTCTGACACCATTCGGGCAGTTCTTGCCAGTTGTCTGTTAACCACTGCCCGTTTTACATGTTGTGGATGGCAACTTGAATAATGTAAAAAAAAAAAAAAAACTGTTAGAATAGGTTGGTTTCCTGTGAATGAGTGATTTAAGGTAATTGGTGATGATATCTTTAACAAGACAAACATCCGAGTAAATTAGTCTTAGGATCTACAGAATACGTAAACTCAAATGTAGTATTGTTAATGTATTCCATAAATGTCGGAATATCCACATTCAAACCTACCCAAACAAATACATCATCCAAATATCGCAAATGCATAGTAATGGATGAAAAATAAGGGCTGGTAAATAAATAGTATTCCCAAAATGCCATAAGTATATTAGCATACAAGGGCCCACAGGCCGCCCCATGGCAACATCCCGTAATTGCTTGAAAATTTGGCAATCAAAATAAATATAGTTGTTGGTCAAAACCATCTGCATTAATTGAGTATACACATTAACCTTATCCTGATCAAGTTGAAAATGTTCTGTCTGAAATTCAGAAAACCACTGCAAAGCAACATCATGTGGAATGCAACTAAATTAAATTCTTTACATCGATGGTAATAAAAACTACATCATTACAAGGAATCAATTTGTTACATAATGAAAAAAATTGCCAAGAATCATGAGTAAGGTGAGGTATACCAAGAACTTTTTGTTTCAACTGAAAATCAATAAATCTAGCCATATAGCAAGTTTTGGAACATCCTGAATCCACAGTTGGACGCAAGGGAGGGTCCTGTAAATATTTGTGGATCTTTGGAGCACCGAAAATGGTGGGGTTTTGTGGATCATTATTGCACATGTGCCAATACTCATTTACCGGAATCTACCCTTGTGTTAGCATATCCAGTAAAAAAAAATAATTTTATGATAAGGTATAATCTGATGTTGTGAATCTTTATTCATTCCTTACTGTTAGGAATTCGGTTCCATCCTCGGAACTGACAGCTGTTGCCAAGCTCGCCCAAGCCAAAAACTCTCAGCTAAGTCCTACCCACGATGCCCTTCTCAGTCTCTTCAAATCTCATTTGCCACGTTATTCTTAAGGGTATGCTGAAAACACCCTTCTCGGAGGCTCTTTCCGGGATGGGGGTCTCACCACCTCCTAGACATAAGCTTGTGAAAAAACATAAAGAGAAATGGAGTCACTTGGTTCCAACATCTCCATCCTCCTCGGAACGGAGTCGACACTGGGCTTCTCCTACTCCTTTGATGCAGACTACGGCACCAGGCTTCATGTCTTCTCCCTCGGTGCCACCCTAAGTCTGACTCCAACTACTGTACCAGCTTCGGCACCATCCCCCTCTGTGCTGACCTTGGTTTTGACACAGGCTCCGACTAGTGTACCTGCATCGGCACCATCCCTGGTCACGGTGCCAATGTCTTATATGGCTCCACTGATACTGACACTGTTGGTTCCGAAGGTTTAGCACCTTCCCAGAGCCAGATGTTTTCCTGCTTATGACCCCTTTTTGGGACAACAATTTAGTTCATTTCTTGAGAGACCAGAATTTCCATCATCTGCTTCCTTCAAATCCACCAGGAGATTTTCGGAACAAGATGTAGTGAGGGTTGTGGACCAGCTTTTGGCAGTTAGAGGATTACCCACCCCTGCTAGGTCTTCCTTCCCTCTTGGAATGGAAGCTCTCATGGCATATTCACCTGTATATTCTCCTTCGGCCTCCTCCCAGGTCTCAGAGACTTCATTACCGATGGCCATCCAAGTGCAGTCTGTCTGTGCTCCAACAGCAGAGGCCTCCCTTTCGGCACAGATTACTTTTGGTTCAGTGGCTCCATTGGAACTGACGCACTCTCGGAGCAGTGATTGGGCTGTTGGCATCTAGTTCGGCACCTTTTTTTGGTGGTGCTGTCTACGGCCACGGCTCTCCTGGCAGCTGCAGGTCCTCTTGGAGCTCCTCAGTTGGAGGCGGGCTCCTCAGGGTGGGGTGTGACCCTGGTTCCAAGCATCCATTCATCCTTGGGCAGGCCTGCTTTCCAGGTGATGGAGAGGGTCCTTGTTTCAACAGGCTCGCAGTTGGCACCATTGGCATCAACACCAGAACCCCCCCTCTAGCATGCAGCTGTCCCAACCCCTTACTCTGGGATAAAACTTGGGAAAAGATAAATAACTAAAAATAACAAAACCGAGTCAGCAGCACACCGTCCCAACACAACCAATATATCAGGAATCCGGTAAAAGTAAAACCAAGAACCATTTAATTTTAAGCGCTTTTCCTTGCCAGAATGTAGCGACTTCTTCAGAAACACATACAAAATTTCAAAGAACAGTATTTAAATAATTGAATCATATCACATGATAGACTCACCTCTCTCCGATAGTTTTTGTTAAAAAGAAACTTCACTAAAAAACACACCTTGTTCATGGATGCATGTTAAACTAGTTACAAATTTACCAAAAAACTAGACCAAGGTTCTCCTCAGATATTCAACCCAACCTAAAATTCACTCTACTAGCAATTATTCATATACGTATACATGTAGATGTAAATATACTCATAAGCTTAACTGGTTATCGTTTCAAGCTTCTTAATTTCAGTAAGCAAGCAATACTGCAAGCATCATTCAGTCCTGGGGCTACAAATGCATTTAGTCGGATTTGCCATGCTAGTTCATGTTCTTCTAGGAGTAAATTCAATGGGCCCCCTCATATTAGATTTGGTGGATGAAGCCAGAATTGAATCTGTGGTGTCGACCGTTCTGCCTTCCCCAGCCCTGGGCCATGGTGACCACGGATGCTTCCCTGCTAGGGTGAGGGGGGGGCATTTAAGGGAAAGACAGTCCAAGGCACCCATGGAGGCCAATTTGCATATAAATGTCCTGGAATTGAGGGCAGCTCTCTCAGCGTTGCAAGCGTTCCACACATCTCTTCCTTCCGGGACCATTGCAATTCAAAAGGACAACATGTCTGTCATCTGGTACATCAGCAAACAAGGCGGAACCAGGTTTTACCCCCTATATCGGGAAGCCGTGAGAATTTCGCACTGGGTGATGGCTTCCAACCGCTTTCTCATAGCAATGCATATTCCTGGGAGTTCCAATCTTATTGCGGACAATCTGAGCAGGAACATTTTGATGCCTCACGAGTGGTCCCTCAGTCCTATAATAGCGGATCAGATCTTCCGCCGTTGGGCAGGTCTTTATGCAACCTATTTGCTTCTCCCCTAAACAGCAAATGCAGAAGCTATTTTGCCCTGATCCCCCCCCCCCCCGGGGGAGTCGCTGAGGGATGCTCTGATGCACGATTGGCCCCCAGGTCTGCTGTATTCCTTTCTCCAGTTTCCTCTTATCCTGAAATTCCTCCAGAAAGCTCAAAGGTTGAGAAGCAGAGTGATCATCATTGCCCTTTAATGGGCCCGTCAAGTCTGGTTCCCTTTCCTATGGCCTCATCTCATTCACAGCCTGTGGATCCTGGATCAATCCCAAGGTCTGCTGTCTCATCCTAGTCCCTATCTCTACAGCCTCAAGCTCACAGCTTGGTTTCTCCACTTCTGATGATTGCCAGGCTACCTGATAGTTCATCCCCTATTCGCAAGATTCTTCTGGCTTCACACAAACCTTCCACCAGGAAAATTTATTCTAGTAAGTGGACTAGCTTCTCCAGATGGGCCAAAGAACGTAACATAGATCACTTTTCCATACCTATTCCGAAGATCCTACATTACCTGACTACCCTCTTACATGCAGGAGCTTCGGCATAGACAATTACAGTGCATTTAGCAGCTATTGCAAATTTTCACAATGGAATTGACAGTTCTGTTATGTCACACAGACTGTGTAAAACCTTCATGAAAGGAGTATTGCATATTAAACCTCCGGTCAGACCACCTATAGAGCCATGGGACTTGTCTCTGGTGCTTCAGTCGTTAATTAGTCCTCCCTTTGAGCCCTCTAACTCCTGTGATATAAAATTTTTGTCTTTGAAAACTCTACTTCTAGTAGCCCTTATCTCAGTGAGAAGAGTATCTGAGTTGCAGGCTTTGAGTGACAAGAGACCTTACTTGATCTTTCATAGGGAAAGAGTGTCCCTACGTACTGAGCCCTCCTTTTTGTCAAAGGTCCTTTCTAGGTTTTCCATTAATCAAGCTATGGGGACCTACCGGTTTTCTTTCCTCATCTTTCAAATAGAGGGGAATACTTTCTGCATACCCTCAATGTTCATAGGCAACTTTGTTTCTACTTGGACAAAACTAAATCTTTCAGAAAAATGGATCAATTGTTTGTGGCCTTTGCAGGACCCAGATTGGGAAAGCCCATCCCCAAAATGACTTTATCTTCTTGGCTCAGAAACGCCATTACTTTCATCTACCATCAGAACAAAGTGTCCTTGCCTTCCAGAATAAAGACACACACTACTAGATCGGCTACTTCAGTGGCCTTTCATTCCAGAACCTCTATGGATGATATCTGTGAAGCAACCACATGGGCAAGATCTCATACCTTTTATCACTCCTTACAAATTGGATTTGGCCTCCAGGGGATGAGCATCTTCTGATTCTATGGTGCTCAGTAATGCTCTTCCTTAGGGCCACCCAGGACTCAAGTAGCTGGGGACTCGGTCCTAACAGTAAGGAATGAGTAAAGATTTACAACATCAGATAAAGAAGTTATGTCTTACCATAATGTTCCATCTGTGTTGTAGATCTTTATTCATTCATTACTTCCTGGCCTCCTTCCCCTGTCTGGACTCCTGGTGGACTTTAAGATTTCCTTATTAGTTAAGGTATTTGCTCAGACAGAGCCTCCTACGGTCACTTTTGTTAAACTCCATCTGAAGAGACTATGAGAGGGGCATTGTGGGTAGGTCTTAGCTGAGAGTTTTTGGCTGGTGCGAGCTTGGTAACGGCCGTGTCAGTTCCGAGGACGGAACCAAAGTCCTAACAGTAATAAATGAATGAATGAAAATCTACAACGCAGATGGAACGTTATGGTAAAACATAACTTCTTTTTCAACTTATTCAATGATGTCTCCGTACAAGTATCTTGACATAAAATTTTGTACATACGTGCAACATAATAAAGTTGGTCCATAACAACAATACCCCCACCTTTGTTTGGCTGCATAAACCTAAGAGTATCATAAGACTTCAATTCCTGAAATAGTTAATATTTATCCAAAGGCATATTATATTGGCAAACTTTATTAGAAGATAGAGTACCTAAAATCCATTTCATAGACTCTCTCTGATAGATGCAAAGAGTAGGATGCATTTCTAGGTTATAATACTAGGAACTGTGGGACCATTATGCTTTAAAACTTGAATGTCCGTGTTATCTTCATGTGTAAGACGTGCAAATTCAAATTCCGTGCATATAATTTTAAGTCAAGAATTGATCTAGTCAAATCCGCATATTTACTAGGGACAAAAGTAAAAGCCCCTACTAAATAATTCAGCATGAACCGGTGTCAAACCCCACTATAATTTAAATATTTTGTAATCTCCACTATAATTATATACAGTGTTATAGCAAGGTAAATCACATACTGGGGATGTTTGGTTTATCGTCTCTGAAAGTTGTTGTTGCTGCGCACATGCTTCTTCCCTGAACGTTGAGTCCTGTAATCTTGGGGATATGGTTGGTGGTGGTTGACCCTCTGATTCTGTATCCACTCAGATCTGCTCACAGGAGGCCTGTCTAAATGTGGTGTATTACTAGTTGTGTCATCTGATTGGTTATCCAGTGGCAACACAACATCCCCATTATCCAGTGGTGGGTTCCTTTTAAACTGAACCCTGGGCAGTGGTGGATAAGCTCTCCCTTGGGAATAGGCAAGTTGGTCTGTCTTAAGTTTTTTATTTTTATGAAACTGTATAGAGGTACATAACTATCAATATCTGAAAAATTGTTGTACACCATTTTGTATTCTTTGAATCCCCCATCATTAATAATGAGTTCATCCAACTTTTTAATTTCACAATAAAGCTCCTCCATATTTCTAGAGTTATGCTTAATTAATAATGTCATTAAGTCACAGCTGTACCTATCGAATATGGCTAGTAAGCCTTGATGTAAAAGGGAATGCTGCTATAATCCAGTTGGATACTTCCACACGCGTAGTCCCTTAGGGACCTGTTTTAATTTTAAGCATTCCCTAAAATAATTGTTTTCTTGATGAAGTTTACAAAACGCCATAAGTTTCTGGAGAAATTCCCCCAGATAATGCTCAGAGCTAGAGTACACCATCTGAGGATTAAAAAGAGTAGACTCACGGTGTAGCCATGCATTCAGTTGAGATGGCTTATTCAGCTCTTGATTTACATCATGTCCAGACTGTTGTAAACTGTTGTGGTTGCCCTGGTGGAATAGAGATATCGGAATCCTGAATATCGCTGGTTCGAAACACTGCTGGTGTGCTATCTAATGAAGCGGAGGAGTTATTGGCACCCTAGTCTGTGTCAGTTGTTGTACCAACAAGGTCAAATTATGAACAGAGTCCTGCAGCTGAACAAATTCCTGTTGCAAAATAGTTCCATTAGGATCAAGAGTGCCGCCTGAAGGCATAAAACGAAAACCATAACTCCAAACAAACTAAGTGAACTATGTCCAAAAAATAAAAACGCAAAGGTCGGACCAAACACAAACCAAGGTTTGGCACAAAACATAGTTTTAATAAGTACATAATTTTAATGAGTTAGAGCTTTCGTTTGAAATGTCAAACCTCTTCAGAATAAAGAAAAATTAAAACTCCCCCTTAAGAAATTATGTAAATTTAAAACCAATACAAGGATCATCATTCATGTAAATAAAAAAAAAAAATATTTTTTAACACTTCACAAAAAAGCACAATAAATTAAACCTGTGCATCAAATCCTACCTATCAAAAACCTTCATGTTTAGAAAGCTGATTTTTTTTTTTTTTTTTTTAAACATGGTTCACTTGTTTGAAGCACCAAGATTACAAATTGTGAGGGACACAAGTTCAGGCTGTTTTTATAAATGATGGAGACTGTGTAATAAGTCTGTGTTGTAGATTAGTAGTTAACATGCCATGTAGAGTATTGTGTAGTGATACTCCTAGGAATGTGTAAAAATGTAACCAACCACGATTTGTAGCATAAAGGCCGAAGCAGTTTGGTACTTTAGCTATGCATTTCTCAGACTACTTTTTCAAGGACTGTTTTTGATGGCCTTTAAACAGGTCTCCAAGAGTTTGTTCAAAACCAATTGAAAAAAGGTTGTATTTGGAACTCTCAAATAGAAATGGGTATAGTACTGCAAGCACAAAGTCAACGACTGTCAAATGCCACAGTTCTCATTGGAGGTGTAGAGGTGAGCTGTATCAGAGTGCTAGAATTTAGGCAGGCTGGCTTTGGCAAAATGACAAAGCATGATGGGGGGAAAAAGTATTGGGTACCAGTCTAAAAAGGTGAAGGAAAAAAAAAAACATGAAAAATCGAGCCATTATGGAGGCAGCAGACATTTTGTAAAACAAACCTGTAAAAAGTTATGAAGAAAGCAAAAACAGTAGTTCTTGAAAGAGATGGAAGAATTATAGCTTTCTGTAGGAGTAAGGAGCTCCTGTGAGAACAAGAGTGATATAATTCTTGGTTGTGATTTTAAATGGACAATGATCTTGAGGTACAACAAGGTTTTGGGGCATATCCAGGTGGGATTGTGAAGGATGATCTCACTGAAGATAGTGATATGGTTGTGATTTGTGGATCTCCACTTGCTCTGGAACAGTTTACTGCTGAGTGCAAAGTAGTTGACATTCAAACTGGGGACACTTAATTCTTGTCTCATTAGTGTTTACAAGCACCAAAATGTGGCTCAGGCAGTTAAATCTGTGGCTAAAACTAAAAATCCAAAAAGTACCAAATAAGGTCCAGAAATATTTATTAAAAGAAAATGGCGTACGCTTTTATATTATCAACAGTTCATCATTGGGTTGTGTCCATGTCCTCCATTATGGTCTCTAGCTTTTGGTAGTGAGTGAAAGGATAAAATCACAGATGCAAATGTTAGGACTGATCTTCCTTTGTAGCAATGATGGGCCCCCTGTATATAACAGAGTGAGGAGCTTGGGAAACGGGAGGACCTTTGATTAGTTGCTGTTCCTTTGGATCAAGAGGAGACAGTTGAGATGGTCTGGGTATCTAGTGAGGATGCCCCGTGGTTGACTCTCTCATGGAAGTATACCTGTCGCAACCCCCTAGGAAGAGTCCCTGGAGCAGACTGTGGGTACACACTGAGAGATTATATTACTCAACTGGCCTGGAACATCATGGAATTCTCCAGTATGAGCTGGAGATTTTGAGAATAAAAGTCTATTATGTCTTTCTTAGTTGACACCATTGTGTCTGCACTAGGACAAGCAGTTTAGACAATTGATGGATGGTTTTCTGTCAGTCATAGCTAGTAACTTTTTGATTAAATAATCCAGCATTTCATGTGTTACATCTTGGGTCATACTTTGGATACATCTTGGGTCATACTTGAGTCCAATCTGTATTCTGTAGCTATGAGAGAAATGGGCCATTTTTGCTTTAGTCATGTGCCTGTGAATTCATCCTTGTATGTACCATATTAGAGAGTGGTCATTTGCTTTGTTTGGAAGAATCCTGACTGAGAACATGTGGCCAACCCTTTTAGTGAGTACCCAGTCAAGGGTGTTCAGTTTTTTAGGTGTTGAATTGGTTCTTGTGGTGAGAAACCTTATTTGGGGGCTTACTGAAAAGGGAAGGCACTTCTTGCAATGCATTTCATAGTCTTCCGATCTAGGTTTAGGTCACTAAATAAGAGTGGCTGAGTTTTTATATGGACTCAAAGAATCAGCTAGTCTCAGAAGGATGTTCGTTTCATATCCTGGTTTAATATAGGCAAAGCCTGTGACAAGTTTTGCTGTATCCTAATGCTTTCTCCACGAATACGCTGTATGAGTTATGTGCCCTGTGCACCATCGTGTACTTGTTTAAGGCAGCCAGTAAGGTATCTAAAGTGGAGTACAGATTCGTACAGTCTTCTCAAAAAAAAAAAAAAAAAAAAAATGCTGTCGGTGCATTTCTTTACAAAAGCCAGTTTTGTAATACGAGTACTTTCTCCTCTTCACACTTCTGTACATACTGTATTTCTATAGTCACTGTCTACCCTTTGTATCTAAACCCACATCCAGGATGAACCCTAACCCTCCCTTGGGGGTTCTCTGCATTGTCTTAACAGCCAGTTGGTTTGTAATCATGGAGCACTATCTTGCACATACCTGTATAAAATAGTTTAGGAGTCACTGCCCACCTTATGTATCAAACTCCATCACAGATGAGGCTGTTGCTTACGTTCCACTTGGAGAATAGTGAATCAACTTTTCTTTAACCAGAATAAGATTGGATAAAGGAGACAAAAACTTTTTCTCAGCAGCAGCTTCTTATCTAGTTTTCACTGCCATGTTTGCAGGCAGTTTGGTATACCTTAGAAGCACAGTTGTGTAAAGTCTTACTGTAACAGTAGATGTCCTTGCCTTCACTGCTGCAGTATTCATAACTTATGGGGATTCCAGCCATGAAGCCCATCGTCCGGCCAGTCTACCAAAGCCTACCATTGCTTTAAGGTACGCTGAATGTCACCTGCAGACTCCTCGCATAGCGTAGGGCGTAAAGGTGACGTTCAGGTGTACCATCCTCAGAACTGATTGCCCCAGTAGGAACAGCAGTCTAAGGAAAACCAAAGAGAACCTGCACATCCAGGAAGGAAAAAAAGACTAGGGAGATGGAGGGAGGGAATGAATACTGCAGCATTAGATTTACATTTTAAGAATGATAGTATTGCTCGAACACCTTTAACTTTTGGTTATAGGAAACCATCCACATTTACACCTGAGTTGCACCCAATCATTGACACCTTTGAGAAAGCTTGTATGAATGACTTTTTTGCTTTATATAGACAACAAGATTTTAAGTCTGAATTCCATAATTTAACTTTTAAAGAAACATCAGCGTTGGAAGTCGTTGCAAGGCAATGAGTCTATAGTTATCCGCTCAGCGGACAAAGGGGGAGCGATAGTGTTACTTGACAGTTTGTCTTATAAAAATCAGATGCTAGATATGTTATCAGATGTAGATACATACAGAGTTACACATTTATTTGAATTGAATAAGGTGATTAGGGGTGTGCATGCTGAGTTATATGATATGCTGTTATGCAATGTCATAGACAATGATTTGTATAAGTATTGTTTGATAGAGAAACCTTTAGTACCAGTGATAAGAGGTCTCCCGAAAGTACATAAAACTCTGGTGAACCCCCCTTTACGACCCATAGTGTCGGGGAAAGGGTGGTTAACAGAGTATATCCATCTACATCGAGAAACAGTTGAGACCCTTTGTTAATTCTACTCCATCCATTTTGAAGGACACCAAGTATTTCCTTGAGTCCTTAGCGGAATGTAGTTTAGGTACAAATATGTTTTCTGATACTGACATCTTGGTAACTTTAGATTTTCAATCTCTATTTACGAATATACCGAATGATACAGGTGTTGAATTTTTGAGATTGTTTCTGTTGAATGAAGGTATGGCCACCAGCAAGGTGATGAGAATCACCATGCTAATGGAAGTGGTCCTTGAGAACAATGTGTTTCTGTTTGACAACAAATATTTACAAACCATGGGAGTGGCGATGGGCACACCGTGCACGAATTCCTATGCCAATTTAGTGTTGGCATATTGGGAATCAATGTACATATTGCAACATGATTTTTATTCTAGCTTTATCAAATACTATAAGCGGTTCGTAGATTACCTCTTTTTTTATTTGGAGTGGTGATTTGTCAACTCTGAAGGAGTTCATTGGCTATATGAATAACACAACCACATTTTTGAAATTAACAGGTGAATTTTCAGTTGAATATATACATTTTCTGGATGTTACTCTCACTAAGAATAATGGTAGACTAGACACAAATATATATAGGAAACCTTGTAGGCGAAATGCATATTTACATCGAGATAGTATGCATCCACCACACATACAAAGAAATATTAAGAATCAAGCTACACGTTGTTCACATTTAGTTAGTAAAGATTCTGATTTTGCAATCACTCTAACACATCTACGTGAAGATTTTACGGCTAGAGGTTATCATGACATAGATCTATCTACTTTACAGAATATAGAGCGTGAAGCCATGGCACAACCATACATTAGAAGGAGCATGGCAGGATCAGTTATGTGTGAGAGACCCACCAAGAAGAATAACAAGAGAATGGTTATTACTTATACAAACAAAAATAAAAGTATAATCGATGTTATTCGAAAGAACTGGGGGATATTACAATTGGATGATAGATTGAAGAATCTAGTAGGTTCTGTTCCATCTTTCAGTTATAAAAACACTAGATCTATCAGGAATATGCTTTGTTATGAAAGGAATACCACCAACAGACCCTCATCGGTCAGAAAGGGTACTTTCCCCTGTCTTAGTTGTAACCAATGCTCATTCATTAACAGCAGTGATATTTTTACACATCCAGATTCTCATGTAATATACAGGTTTAATCACTACGCTGATTGTAAGACCAGGAATTTAGTTTATTTAGCCACCTGTAAGAAATGTGACAGTTTTTATGTGGGGAAAACCAATAGGACCCTTAGGGAGAGGATAAGAGAGCATCTGTATGCCATCAACAGGGAAAATGAGAACAATGCCCTAGCGAGACACGTCTTGACTCATGGCACTACACATAGTTTTATGTTCATGGTTTTGGAGCTCATACACACCACCATGAGGTTGGGGAATGTTACTGGATTCACGGAGAGGGAAGAAGGGAAGTGGATTATCAGACTGCGAGCTGACTTAGGACATTGTCTCAATGATAGGGTCAGTCTGAAACCTTTCCTTGCTGAACGCCCGTTACCACATTGAAGATTTCATCTTTTAACATATTATTTTTATATATATACATTATTCTTTTTTATATATACATTATTTTTTATCACATGTTATTTTTCATACATTATTTATATATATTTATATATCTTTATATGCACATATATATATATATATATATATATATATATATATATATATATATATATATATATATATATATTTCATTATTTTTATTTTATTTAGTTTCATATGGTAAACATGCACAAGAATGTATCTGCATATTTCCATGTGTTTTTGAGTTTTTGAAGCAGCATTTTGGTAATGTGTGGTTTTGTATGAGTTTTTTTGAAAGTATTCAAGTGTTTTGATGTTTTAACAATTTAAATTTGTTTAATTGTTTCTATGGTGACAGACTGAATTATTGTACTTGATGTATCATTGGCTCGATGGATAACCTACAATGGATTTAAACTAGTTGTTTGTTCTGCTTTTTGAAGTTTGATGAAGCATCTTGTATAGATGTGAAAGCGCTTACTTATCTATTAAAGCAGTGTTATTTTTAAGGTGACTGGTTGGCTTCGTTTGTCGTGGAGTACCTGCAGCTTTTTTACTCATTCTGCAGTATTCATAACTTATGGGGATTCCAGCCATGAAGCCCATCGTCCGGCCAGTCTACCAAAGCCTACCATTGCTTTAAGGTACGCTGAATGTCACCTGCAGACTCCTCGCATAGCGTAGGGCGTAAAGGTGACGTTCAGGTGTACCATCCTCAGAACTGATTGCCGCAGTAGGAACAGCAGTCTACGGAAAACCAAAGAGAACCTGCACATCCAGGAAGGAAAAAAAGACTAGGGAGATGGAGGGAGGGAATGAATACTGCAGCAATGAAGGCAAATACATTTACTGTTGTGGTACGATTTTACACAACTGTACTGTCATTACATTCACAGCTGTAGTATTCATAACTTGTGGGAGAGTGACAAAGCTCAAGATGAAACTTGGGAGGAGGAAACGGTAGTAGAGCACTCTAAGAAGCTGTGAAGAATGGCATTAGCAAAACCAGCTGTAGCTCTGGAGATGCCATCCAACTTGTAGGGTTTGGTAAAACTATGCACAGAAGTCCAGGTAGCTGCTTCAAGAATATAATTAGTTTCTGAACCCTTACAAAAAGCACCAGAAGAAGCCACAGCTCTAGTAAATGAAAAGTGTAACACTAGGAAATAGCGTTTTGATATTCAAGTAGAAATGGTTTGCTTGGGAATGGCCAATTATAAAGAACTAGGGTGAAAGGAAACAAACAACTGTTCAGATTTTCTGATAGCTTTAGCCTTATCCAAATAAAATCTGAGCTGTCTATGCAGCACCCTCTCACTGTGAAATTGCGGTGAGGAGAAAAAAATAGGCAAATTAATAGACTTGATTTAAGTGGCAACTCATTAACCACCTTGGGCATAAAAGGATTAGTTTGCAAGGCCACCCTGTCATCATGAAATATCAAAAAAAGATGGACAAGCCATAAGTAAGTAAACAAAAGAACAGTCTTCCGAGAACAATGTTGCAAGGAAGCTGAAACAGCAGGCTTAAGAGCCCGAGTCAGTTTCTGCAGAATTAAATTAAGATCCCAGGGAGGAGGAACAGACTTCCTGAGAGGTCTAATATTCAGGATGCCTTTAAGAAATTGCTTAGCCTCCAATTTAGAAGCTGATGGGGGAGTTAAAGGCAGACAAGCAGAAGAAAAATGGCAAAAAATGGATGGAGGCAAACAGACCGGTTAAAAAAACAGTGTTCAGACTTTGGCAAAGAAGTTCTGGGGATGGTATGCCTGAACATCACCTTTTTGCCCTACGCTATGTGAGGTGTGTGTAGGTGACATTCAGTGTACCTTAAAGCAACGGTAGGTTTTGGTAGACTGGTTGGACGATGGGCTTCACAGTAGGGAATATCTAGAAGTTATGAATACTGCAGCGGTGAATGTAAGGACATCTTGTATTACCTTCGCGATGAAGGAAAGAGACTGCATCAGAATGTAGACATATTGCACCTTTAACTCCACTGACTAACCTGTGACAAAAGACATTGCCTGTTAACTTCTTTCATTGTTTGCTCAAAGTTGGTAATATCTCTGGCTAATATTTTTTTTCCTGTACTGTGTGATCTGTTATTGTGCCTTTTGTTTGTATGTTTTAAGTTGGCAGCGTAGAGGATTAAAGCACTAGACTGTTAATGAGCTGATTTCTGCAACCCAGGGTATAGGGTTTGTGTCCTTCCACCTCGGTTTGCTTTTTTTGTGACTCATGTCCCTTAACCAAACAGTGCTTCATGCTTGCCCCAGAACCTTTATGTCCAGTGGGCTTACCTCGTTAGCAGACCAACTAGAGAGGAAAAAAAACTGGTGGTAATTTATGGTGCTGGATTAAACGGATAAGATGTACATATTATCTGCATTTACTACTGTCTGTAGTAACTGCTAATCTGCTTTAACTAGAGTAATTAGAATAATTTGTCTTTGACTGCTTTTTGTACTGATCTTGATTTTTGCTCCCCGTGGAAGGGTCCATTTTTGATTAGTACACCAACCTGATTATCAGGAAGTAAAAACTGACCAGTGCTGCTATATAGAAAGTTTGCAGCTCACGTAGTGGCACAGACGTTACTTAAATTAAATGGAAGTTTGTTTCAGAAGACCTCATGTGCTTTTTTGTTCACCTCAGCTGTTGCTTCATTTCTTTTTAGTTACTTTTTTTTTCACTACTGGCAGAGATGAGTACTTTGGACTGGTCCCTGGCAGATTGACTTTTCTTCAGAGCATTCTGCATCACACAAGTTAACCATGATACTTTATTTCTTTATTCTTATCTCATCTGCATTCATATTCTGATGCTGTAATTATCTCGTAAGCTAATGTGAGTAATCTGGGGATGAATAATTTTGCATTATTGGGCCATTGTGTACAACAGTGAATGCAGTGGAGTTTATTGCTTGTGGTCAGAGGAGGAGCACAGCTCTCCCAGACTTGGTTGTGCTCTGTGTTGATCTTTGACTTTTAGCAGTGGAATTCTTGTTCATTTCTTTCCTGTTATAGGTTCATAGGTAGGTACTAGGCTGTCTGCCCAAGGGCATTTATAAGCCTAGCCAGAGTGTGTCGGCTTTCGCCGCCCCATTGATTAATTAACTGATCCTCTGTCAGAGCCAATGAAGTGATCCCAGGGGTGTATTTTCTGTTACCCATCCACTTGTCAAGGTTTCTCTTGAAGAGTGTTAATGAGGGGCTCTGCCTAATGTAGTTTGGAATTTTGTTCCAAAGAATGGGGGAGTCTCTGTGACAGGAATCTATCCCTCCAGCATGTTCTATTTATTGTCGTGACAAGGTTTAGCTCACTAGAGCGCGTGGCTCGCAGTGACTTGGATTTCTTTAGGTGGAGCATGTCCATCAATTCTGAGTTGGACATGGCTTTTTAAGCCAGGCAGAGATCACCTCTGAGTAAGCGATATGCCACTGAGTACAGCTGGAATTTTTTCAGTCGGGCTGCATAAGACATATGTTTGAGGCCAGTAATCCTCTTGGTGAGGTACTTTTGTGGTCTCTGCAGCTGTTGGAAGTGTCTTGTGAGGTACATCCCAAATGTGGCATTGTACTCTATAATGGGTCTGATGAGTGACGAGTAGAGGGGCACTATAACCTCTTTATTTCTAGATGCAAAGCCTTTAGTAATTAGATGGGCCACATAGAAGGATTTCCTAACTATTTTGGCTATATCAAAAAAGAACAGCAAAAAAGAAACATAGGTATGGCTCCAGGCTTCAAAGACGTTTATTATTCTAAATCACAGAACACAAGCGCTTTCACCAATGAGGCTTCTTCAGGTGTACTAACACAGAATACTTACACCTCTGTTTATACTAATCATCATACTACATTACATAAAAATTTAAAGGCATATTATATTAAAATAAATATGCAGAAATATATGACTAAAATATATAAATAAAACTCATACAAGAAACACATTTTAAAAATATATTTAAAAAGAAATAATTAATTTACGTAAAGGTTTATTTTTTTAGAGTGGGTCTTAAGGGAATGTATTCATTTAAACCATGTCCCTTTGTTGCCCTTAATCTAATTATCCATCTTGCCTCTAAATCTTCAGTTTGTATCTTAATATCTCCTCCCTTTATATTTTCAAATATCCTTCCTATAGCCCTAAACGAAAATGTATGTTGCATACTAGTATCCTTAATATGTCTGGCAAGGGCATTAAATGGACTACCTTTTCTTATATGGTACAAATGTTCCCTAATTCTCTCTCTAAAAAAAATCTATCAGTTTTGCCTACATAGAACTTTCTACAGGTGGCAAGATAGACTATATGTTGGGAATCACATCTGGCATTAATATTAAAAGTATATGTCTCACTAGTATCTGGATGCTGAAAAAGTAAGCAGGTATCTATAGAACTGCAGAAATTGCACTTACCACAAGATCTAGTACCTTCAGTAGTGCTTAATGTAGTCTGTTCCTTAGGGTAGCATAACTGTCTACGTAATGACTTTTGATTCTTAAAAGTAAACAGTGGGCATGCCCCTATATATTAATCTGCATATCAGAAGTTAAGATACTCCAGTTCTTATTAATATCAGTATAATACTTTATATTCCTAGAGTAGCTAAAACAAATTCTCAGGGGTTGCGGATTCTGAGCATATTTCATACTCTTATCTGCCATTTGTTTAGAAAAATAAGGCTTGGCTTTACTCTGTCTCAATTTCGTTACAGTTTGCATACCTTGATTAATCAGACAGAGTTCATAACCTCTTTCATTCAGCTCATTTTTTGTATTAAGTTGTGAAGTCATCTACATTAGCATTTAATCTGGATGCCCTAAGAAATTGGTACTAAGAAATCCAGATCAAATGCTAATGTAGATGACTTTACAACGTAAGACAAATAACAATAATATGACTATAAACGATCAGAAAAGGCTATCGCACTTTAATGTGTAACCTACAACAGTTAACTGTTAGGCTATCATACATTAGTGTGTAGCCTACAACAGTTAAACAAACAAAGCAAAATTTTTCTGTTTCTTTACAGATACCAGAAGTGAGAACCTCAAAACTGCTTTGCTATCTTTGCGGTCATCTAGTATTTTTGGTTTGCCTATTTATTTATTTAATCCCTACATTGCTTCTCTCATTTAGTCAGGATTAGATTGAAACCATGGAGTCTATCCTTCCTCTTAGTTTGACATGTCTTGGGATGTTGGAGCAATAAATGCTCTGATGTTTACTGAAAGAATTCAACATAGACCCTCGCAGACTTTTCTACCAAAATTTGCATTATAGTCTTCCTAGTACTTAAGTAATGAAATATAATTCATAAGCATCTTGGGTTATAAAAATAAGGCAAACTTTTAATAATTTAAAAAAAAATACAGCTAAAAACAATGTCATTATCTTTGATGCTGTTCGTGTTTCACTGTTGCAGTCCTCACATTTGGGTTGTCTGCCTGCAGGTAGCCCTCAGCCAGCCTGAATACCAGAGTCTTGGGATTTCTGTGTCGGATGCTGTCACTTCTTCCATGAAGTCAGGTCATCAGGGGTGTAATACATTCAGCCGATGCCATTACATCAGTCTTTCTTGCCGTGTAGTGCCCGAAGCAGAAGCAGTTCACAAGTGCCAGTCGGCCGACTCCTGAAATTTTCGTTTTTCGAGTTTCAGACCTGAAGTCTTCTAAAAGAGAAGTACCCCGTTGTGGATCCTTTTTTTCTTGCTCTAACTGATGCCCGAAAAAATTAGTAATGGTCTTGCCTGTGGAAAGCAAATACCTCACAGAGATTTTCATTCTTACTGCGTCACCTGTTTAGACCCAGACCATGAAGTCCCTCGCTGTCTGTTTTGTGCCTTGTTCAACACCCAAACTATTCATCTGGCTATTTTTGTAGCTAAATTCTTTTGCTCTTGATCTCCGTACTCCGAAATGACTTTGGTCATCTGACTACCGATCTTCCGAAAAAATGAAAGGATAAAGACAGAGACAGACCGCATAGGTCCAAGGCTGCCGATGACACTAACGTTAAGCTAGTCACCAGTCCGCCGGTATACCCACTTCTACAGATTTGCAGGCCTCTACTGAGACCCATTCGGAGTCCGTTATGCTGCGAGATGCTTCTTCGACTATGGAACCTTGGATGGGTCCAGAGCCGCTGTGCAGGCACTGGCTTCTGAGGGCGTTTCAGGCCTTCGATTTTCATATTAAACCAACTACTTCCTTTCAAACCAAAAGTAGCAAATTTCTCAGGCCTAAAGTTCGCACTACGCCTAGGAAACTGACGACCAAAGTGCATTCTAAGGCCCACATGCCACAAAAACAAACTATTAGAATGGCTGAGGACCTCATTACTTTAATTAGGGGAAGTCAGCCTTCCCCCTCAAAAAGACCCAGAACAGATTCCTGATCAGAAGAATCTGAAGGAAAATCAGATTACTCTGATCCTTATGATTTCCAGGACATACCTTTATCTACCTATGAGGATTCTGATGCAGAAGATTCCATTTCCTGTGCTTCCCCTCCAGAAGATTTTTCCTTTGGTGAAACTCTGTACACCCTTGGTGAACATTTCCACTGGGAGATCCAGGACTACTCCCAATCCAAAAAGAGACTCGGGGAATTTTTAAGCTTGCCTCAGCACAGGGCTCTAGCTATTCCTCCTGTTCTGGAAATTGTAGATGTCTTCCTGTAATCCAGCCTTACCCCTGATGGCTTGCCTTCAGCTCCCAGAAATCCTGACCGGTACTATAGAGTGCCTGACTCCCACAAATTCCTTTTTAGGAATCCTACTACGGATCCAGAGACCATTTCCCAGGGACCTAAAGGCATTAAGGCTACAATGGCCAAAAATCCTACCCCTTCGGACAGGGATTCCAGGGCATTAGACAGATGGGGGGGGGAAGAAAGGTATACACCTCTGCTACTCTTGCCATTAGGGCTTTAAATTGCCAGTTTCATATGTTAAAGTATCAGCAGCATGTTATGGAGCTAATTAAACAAAAAATGTTGTTTATTCCTGATTGTGCAGAACGCAAAAAGATTTACAAGAGTTAATGCATTCTGCTAGCCAGGTTTGGTAAACATACTTTGCAATGTGGATTTGATGCTTTAGAAGCATCTTGCAGGGCTGCTGTCACTGGGTCTGTTCTTAGAAGACATGCTTGGAACTCATTACATCCGAGTGATGCCTCCAGGTGCATCTGCAGTTACCTCCTACTGCTCCTCTAGGCGTCAAATATTACTTGTGCATATTTGCATTAATAATTCCAAAACCGTGCTACATACGAGGTTTAAAAATATTTTATCTTGAAGCATACATGATGGCAAACACAATTGTATTGATATTTGACCTCTGTCAATGAGTATTTGTTAGAATTGTAAGGTGATAATTTAATTTGTAAAGGCTCAGGCCACACCCACTAGGAGTTAAAGGTACATACTCAAAGTAGTTGTACTGGAGTGAACAGAACTTGCCAGATCATGTCCAAGCAAAATTACTGGATGCACCATTAAATCAAGAGCGTCTTATTTGGTAGTAAAGCAGAAGTCCTCAAAAGAATGGAGGAGAAAGCTAAATCTATGCAAACTGTTAAAGATTTCTTACAAGTACAGCCACCTAGATTCAGTAGGTATTGGCCTTCAAAAAGTGGTCTTTTCCAGTCCGTCCCAGGCCTCCAGTCCAACCCCTGGGGCAGCAGACCACCAAGACTTCAGTCTCAGGCTATGCACAGATCTAAGCAATGAGTGCTCCCATGTCCAAAACCTGGAGTAGTAAGCCTCCATCCTATGGTAAAATTGCACAATGACTTATCCTTAACTCTTCCAAGCCTTGCACATTTAGGAGAGAAACTTGCACTGCATGCCAAAAACTGGCAATACATTACCCAAGACAAATGGGTTTTAAACATTGTTTCCCACGGATACAGATTCCAGTTTCACTCACTCCCATCCATAAGGGATGGCTAGATCTCCCCCCAAACCAGTGGGCAGAGGCCCAAAAGCAAGTACTTTTTCTTCTCAGTATCAAGGCTATTCAACCTGTCCCAGCAGAACAAAGGGGACAAGGTTTTTACTCCAGACCGTTTCTGGTCCCCAGAAAAGAAAACTCTTGGCGTCCTATCCTGTATCTGTCTATTCTCAACACCTTTTTGGTAGTTCCAAAATTCAAAATGCTAGCTCTCCAACAGCTGCTTCCTATGGTAGCAAAGGACAACTAGCTAGCAACCCTAGATTTAAAAGAAGCTTATCTTCACATCCCCATAAGGCAATCTTGCAGGAAATACCTATGCTTCAAAGCAGGCTCTATGCACTATCCATTCTCTGCACTTCCCTTTGGCTTATCTACTGCGCCCAGGGTATTCACAAAGTGCCTAGCTCCAGCCATTGCATATTGCAGGCAGAGAGGATATCAAATATACCGATACTTGGATGATTGCCTGATTCAGGCGGACAGTCGGGAATTGCTTCTTCAGCACCTGGCATTTGTAAAGAGACTTCTAACTTCACTGGGGTACACCATTAATGAAATCACAACTGGTACCCAGCCAACAGATTGTATTCCTGGGAGCAAGCTTGAACTCATTTTTGCATTTAAGTTACTTGGCACTTGCTCACTTAAGCAATTATATAAGTCAGCACTAAAAAATTAAAAGCACTACACCCTCACAAACTCCCCTTGAGTAACTTGTTCCCCATTGGCCCCTTTTTTTTTTTTTTCAATTTATAAAGGAATTCCCAATACTATTCTAGCATGTCCAAAGGTCAGTTGTCAATCTCCTCTCCGGTCCAGCTGGTGAATCTGGGAATCTTGAGGCAATGTTACAACTGCCTCGTACACAGACAACCCTCTCCTCCTCCCAACAAATTCCAACACATGTGAGAGATGCAACCATATAGCCAAACTGGAGGCTAAGCTCTCTCAACTCAGTACTGGCGAAACCTGTCAGGAGGAGAAGGAAACCACACTCACTACAATTCCAGTCTCACATAGACCTACCACGACAGCAAACCAAACACATAAACACACACAAACATACTCAGAGGCTCTAAATAAAAATCTGCCTAAGCAGCAGAGACCTCCAAAGCAGACACCCAAGCAACCGCTACCCCAAAACAAAACACATGCAACACATAGTTCACAAAGCCACTGTGCCGAACAGTCACAGCCCTTAAGGCTAAACAACACACCTGATACACCTGTAATAGGTGACTCTTATCGTCGGGCACACTGACGTCCCGCTCACCAGGCTGAACAAGGAGAAGGTCACGGTGAGCTGCCTGTCGGGCGCTAGGATCCGCCACATAACAGAAGCACTCGGGTCACTCCAAGGCAAGTACAAATATGACTCAGTCATTGTCCATGCTGGTGTGAATGACCTGAGATGTACCTCCCTGCACTACATGAAAAGAGACATAGAGGAGCTCTCTGAGCATGTGGCCCAGGCCGGTATGACCCTGACCTTGAGTAGCATCTTACCCTCACCAAGAATGATGCCACAATATGAAGACAAGATGATCAATTTCAACAATTGGCTTAAGTATTGGTGTCATTCAAAGGGGATCCAATGCCTGTCGGCCTGGGATGACATGCTCGACAAGCCACGATGCTTCGCTAGGGACGGCTTGCACCTATCACTCCTGGGCTTTCGGATATTGGCAAAGGCTCTTGCTACCCCCCATAGTGCCTTTTTTAGGCAAGGCTCAAAAGACAAATCCACCTCCATAGGTATCACAAGGGATAAGAAACTAAGAGTAATGCTACTCAACGCCAGAAGTCTAAACCTTAAGATGCATGCACTCGAAACTCCCCTTAGCATGGAGAACATAGATATCTGTGCAGTAACAGAAACCTGGTTCAAGCCTCACGAGAGCTCCCCAGCACTACCAGGTTATACCTCATACCATGCTTTTCGGCCCCAAAAATTGGACCGAACCAGAAAAGGAGGGGGAGTATCAATATTCGTCAAAGATACCCATACCTCCAGGTTGGTGGCACAGCACGAAGCATCAGAGACTGTCCATGTGCAACTAACGGTGGGTAAAACTGCCTTCCAGTTTATAGCCTGCTACAGACCACCCTCCCAAACCCAGGAACCCCACTCGGCCTTCCTGAGAACACTGGAAAATATGAAGGTCTCTCCAAACACCATTATATTGGGCGACTTCAACTACCCAAACATAGACTGGGAGCATTACTCTAGCTCCAACACCCTAGCTCAAAGGTTCCTAGAATTTATAAACTCAAATGCTATGGAACAACTTGTTACCACTCCCACAAGAGGGGAAAACATACTGGACCTGATCATCACCAACATGGGGACTCTCTGCTCCAGACCAGAAGTGTATCCCTCACTGGTAAGATCAGACCATAAATTAATCTCACTGGATATTCACATCCCGACCCCACCCCCTGCCCAGAAAACCACAGTGAAAAACTTCTCGAAAGCAAACTTCACACTCCTCAAAACCGAGGTGGAATCCTTCAAAGCCCCCGGGCCTGTGGAAAATACGGCCCAGACAGCAGAATCCTTTATAAACACATTCTATGAACACCTTCAGGAATGCATGGATCATGCAATCCCAAATAAAACTAAGACCCAATCCTCCAAAGGCAGATGTCCTGTCTGGTGGACCCCAGCCATAAACTATACAATAGAAGGAGGAAGCTACTACATGATGGAGCAAAATCCCAGAAAGGGAAGGCATCTCTGATCAGTGTTAGCAAAAAACTACGGGCACTCATAAAATCATCTAAGGCCAGCTTCGAGAGAAAAATTGCACAGGACACTAAGGATAATCACAAGGCTTTCTTTAGTTATGTTAGGAACCTGGTTGGGAATTCCCAGATATGCTCAGAATTCGTCCAAAATGACAAAAAATACACCGAACTTGCAGACATTGCCAACATCCTAGTTGACAGGTTCAGCGCAAACTTCTCCCCCCCTCCCCACATAAAGGGCAAATATCTATCCCAGCAGAGTGCTGCCCCCCTGACATCTCAGATGCTCAGGTAAGAGCCGCCCTCTCCAAAGCAAAAAACACAACATCGATGGGACCAGACGGTGTCCCGGGCTGCGTCCTACATGAACTCCAAGAAGAGCTAAACCCAAACATAAAACTACTGTTCAATCTCAGCCTTACCACAGGATATGTACCCAAAGAGTGGCGTACAGCAACAGTGGTCCCTCTCCACAAAGGTGGTGCCTCAACGGATCCTGGAAACTATCGCCCCATAAGCCTGACTAGCTTGGTCTGCAAAGCTATGGAAAGGATTATCATGGACCTCATAAAAAAAGATATTGGGGACCTACAGACACTGGATCCTACCCAGTTTGGCTTTAAGGGCAGATCCTGCCTCTTAAACCTGGTCCATTTCTTTGAAACAGTCACCAAGGCCATTGACAAGGGGAAGGTGGTCCACACAGCCTACCTGGACCTCGCAAAAGCCTTCGATACAATACCCCACTCGGGCATTATAGATAAGCTCACCAGCTTAAATATAAACCCCTATGTCACTAGATGGGTTACAAACTGGCTCAAGGACAGAACCCACATGGTTAGAATTGCTGGAGCCATGTCAGACTCCAAACCAGTTACAAGTGGTGTCCCACAAGGCTCAGTCCTGGGACCTCTCTTGTTCGATATATATTTCTCTGATGTACAGGCCAACACGGAAGGACTGTAGCTGACCAAGTTCGCAGAGGACTGCAAACTGGGCGCTATAATACTCTCTCCAGCCGACACAAGCATCCTCCAAAAGGGCCTCATAGAAACAGACAACTGGTGCCAGAGCCATGGCCTCAAGCTAAATGCCAAAAAGTGTATAGTCATCCCCTTTGGCAAAAATAAAGTGTCCACAAATGACCACATAGGTGGTAATCCATTAAGTACAGAAGAAGTAATTAGGGACCTGGGGACCCAAGTTGATAGCAATCTCTCATTTGACAACCACGTGGCCAAAGTGGTTAGAAAAACATTTTATATAGCCCACCTAATCATGAAGGGATTCACATCTAGATCAGGGGAGGTCATCGTGCCTCTTTACTCATCCCTCATCAGGCCCATAATGGAGTACAATGCCCCTTTTGGGATGTACCTTACCAGACACCTGCAGCAACTGGAAAGACCCCAAAAGTACCTCGCCAAGAGGATCAAAGGGCTCAAACAGATGCCATATGCTGCCCGGTTAAAGAAACTCCAGCTCTACTCAGTGGCATACCGCCTGCTCAGAGGCGATCTGTGCCTGACGTATAAAGCTATGTCCAACCAACTCCAATTAATGGACATGCTGCACCTCAGAAAATCCAAATCCCATCGAGCTACGCGCTCGAGAGACTTTAACCTCAGCACTGAAATAAATAGGACATGCTAGAGGGACAGATTCATAACCCAGAGGCTCCCTTCACTCTGGAATAAAATCCCAGTCCAGGTTAGGCAGAGTCCCTCATTTCCTCTCTTCAAGAGGAATCTTGATGAGTGGATGGGGGATCGTAGGTTTACCCCGGGTATCACTTCTGTGTCCCTGTTAGACAGAGGCACAGTATACTAACCTCGAAAAAGGGCATAGCAAAATTAATTTAAAATGGGTGGCGAAAGCCAAACACACTCTGCTAGGCTTATAAATGCCCTAGGGCAGATAGCCTAGTATGAATCTATGAACACAACTTCCCAGATGGCATTCCTCACTCCAGAGAAACAAATTTATTTGACAAACTATTTCAATCTACTGGCCACCAAAACCCGGCTATCTGCTGCAAGCCGTAGGGTTCATTGCCTCTTGCATTCCACTAATTCCATATGCAAGACTGCATATGAGGAAATGCCAGTGGTACCTAAAAAGTCTCTGGTGTCAACATTCTCAGGACCTTGAAACAATGATTCCCATCATTCCTTGCCTAAAGACAGTTCCTTTGGTGGGCAGCCTGCAACCTCAACAAGGGACTCCCTTTCACTCTACCCCCTGCCGCCCAAACCCTAACAACAGACACATCAGACTATGCATGGGGGGCTCACATGGCAGGGCAGTGCATTCAGGGCAAATGGAACCCAAAGCAAATGCACCTGCACATCAATCAAAAAGAAATGTTAGCTGTACAGAATGCTCTGACAGCCTTCAGAGGCCTTATTCTTCCAGGACAACTATTGGTAAAGACAGACAACACCACAGTTATGTGGTACATAAACAAGCAGGGGGGGAACCTGTTCCTACCCACTCTGCAGACTAGCCATGGCTCTGTGGAACACAGCCTTGAGCAGCCAAGTGCACTTACAAGCTCAATTCCTGCCATGCAAACTAAATTCACTGGCAGATGACTTAAGCAGAAATCTCATGGACCCACACGAGTGGAGACTGGAACCCAAAATATTCAAGCTTTTGAGGAACAGGTGGGGTACACCAGAGGTGGACCTCTTTGCTTCCCCTCAGAATTATCAATTGAGCAAATATTGCACCAGGACTCCCCTCAGCCAAGCTTGGAAAGTGGATGCCCTGTCTTTCACCTGGGAAAGCCTCTGTCTATGCCTTTCCCCCTCTGCCACTCTTCTCGAAGGCAATCTGGATTGTGCCAAACTGGCCACGTCAGCACTGTTGGTACCCTCTTTTGCGCAGTATGACAGTGCTACAACCATGGCACCTGCCTCAGACTCCTTCCCTGCTGTCCCAGCAGGCGGGCCAGACTCTGCACCCTCAGCTGCAGACCCTGAACCTTGCAGCCTGGCTAATCCCCTGAATTCAACACTAGCAACTCTCAGTAAGCAGGTGCTGGATGTCATTCTTGAGGCAAGGAGGCCCTGTACTAGAAAATCCTATTAGAAAAAAATGGAAATGATACTGTTCCTGGAGCCAGTCTCAGGGGATGGGCACAACTGTGCCCAGCTTACCTCCTATACTAGATTACTTAACATAAATGCACCACAAAGACCTAGCAGTCTCTTCAATTAAGATTCATGCCTCTGCCATCTCAGCTCATTATAATACTGAGCCCACCCCTCTTCTCTCATCCTCTAGTAAAACCGTTCCTGAGAGGAGCCAAAAATTTAAGACCCCCCAGGATAGCTCCCACTCCAGCCTGGAACCTTAACTTTGTATTAGAAAAACTCACACTTCCGTCCTTTGAGCCTGTGGCCACAGCAGAGTTAAAATTCCTCTCATGGAAAACCACTTTACTTCTAGCCATCACTTCAGCAAGAAGAGTGTCTGAATTGCAGGCCCTTATGGCAGTGGAACTCTTCATTATCTTCCATGCAGACAGGGTTTCCCTCAGGACTAACCCATCTTTTATGCCCAAGGTGGTGTCTAGTATGGCTTTAAACCAGTCCATTCATTTGCCAACCTTTTTTTCCTAATCCTCAGAATAAAAAGGAAAGGATCCTGTATTCCCTGGACGTGCACAGGCAGATTAGGTTCTATCTGGACAGGACTAAGCCTCTCAGAAAATCTGACCAGCTGCTAGTCAGCTTTGCTGCATGTGCAGAGGGCAAGGCCATTTCAAAGCAAACCATTTCTAAATGGATAGCACACTGCATCCATTTCTGCTACAAGCACCATGGGAAACCTACCCCACAGGGGATCAGAACTCATTCCACTAGGGCTACATCAACCTCTACAACATTTCTCAGTGGAGTCCCTACCAGGGACATCCTGGAAGCTGTAACCTGGAGCTCTGTGCACACCTTCACCAAGCACTACCACTTGTCTATATTTTCTAAATCCAGAGGTGGATTTGCCACAGCAGTCTTACAGGGCCTGATTGTCAGCCCTAATGCTTCATAACTACTTCCACCCTTCCTTAGCTTTGGGAATCAACCCAAATGTGAAACGCAAAGAACATAGTACAGTTGTGTACACTCACCATAAATGTAGATGTTAGAATGTATTCACTGTTGCAGTCCTGGTTACCCTCCCTCCAGCCCCCTGACTTCTGTTGACTTCTCTCCTATCTTTTTTGTCTGCCATATCTTATATCATTGTATTTGTTTTTTGCTGGGGGTATTGCATACCATGTAATTGCTTCCTATTTTTGGGGCAAGAAAAACTGATGTAATGGCATCGGCCGCATGTTTTATACCCCTGACGTCCTGGAAGAAGTGACAGCATCTGATGCAGAAATTCCAATACTCTGGTATTAAGGCCGGCTGACGGCTACCTGCAGGCAGATAACCCAAATGTGATGACTGCAACAGTGAATACACTCTAACATCTACATTTATGGTAAGTGTACATAACTGTACTTTCCACTTGATGCCATTTATAAACGTAGTAACAATTTTAGTGTTGTGACCCCAGCAAAGTCATGGCAGCAATAATCTTTCAAAGATGCTGGATCTAAATTGTCCCTTGTAAGAGAGAGAGTCAGAAGAAAGGCCTGGCAATCTACTTTCATTCACTGTTTGCTTTGCTATCTCTACAGATGGTAGCAGTTCATGGATTGCTATAAGAGTCTGATGTGACTTGTAAGCATAGATGGATTCATGTTTTTAATTTTGTATTTCTGTTTAATATGTCATGTTTAATTTTGGGTTGAGCAGATTCATGTCTTGCTGTTTAGACCTGCTGTGATTGTCATGAAATTTCATAGTTATACTTTGAGAAATAGTAGTTTAACATGAAAATATGATGCTCTGATATTTTCTCTCTTCCATTTAGTTTTCCAAGTTCAGAATTATGTCCAAAAGCTGATGTAGACCTCTTGTAGAACAAAAACTTTGTACATTCACTTAAAAGTTGTTTGTACTGGTGCATCACTTATAAAACTTAGAACTATATGTAACTAGAATATATGTATTAGTTTCTCACCTATCCTAATGAAAGAATATTTTTAAGGTAAAGACCAGTGGTAATTTGTGGATGCCAATAACTTTATTCCATAGGCATGTAATTAAGTAATAAACATTGGAAAGTGGGGCAGGATAGTGGAAGGAGGTGTAGCTTCTAAAAGCTCTCCACAGCTGTCAAGATACTTCTGTACAGAGACACCGTGATTTGTGCACAAACATTGTCCAACTGATTGTACTAATGATTTTTATCACTTGGGCTTCATTTGGGTCCTTTGGACAGGTGTCTGGCGAAAGTGATAAATCAGATGATCAGGGTGGGTTTCTGAGACATGGTTGATATCCAGTTGTGGTGGGTTTCTGAGACATGGTTGATATCCAGTTGTGGTGGACACAGTGGGTATGTGTGTGTGTGTGTGTGTGTATATGTACTTCTTAAAGTCATAGCCTAATGAAGCTAATTTGCTCAGAGCCATTATTACTTGCTAAATTTTCTGAAAGATGAACATGATTCTTTGTGATGATGGCTTTGCTAGACTTCGGTGCACACTGTTAGAAGTTAGTACTCCTACATATTCTGTTTAAAGAATGGGTGTTTTATTTGTGAAACTTGATTCTGTGATTTGCTCGATGAAAAAACTAATATCTTGAGTTGAGTGGTGCCTTAGGAGGGAGGGTTAAACTCCTTTTGCTGAATCTTATTTTGCAAATATTTATTGAGGAGTTGATTTTTTGCTCTGCCCCCGGATGACTCGTAGCAGGACAAAGTTATGAAATAAATGGAAAGACCTCCCCTTCAGTAGTAATGCACATTGTTTTCCATTAATATTCTGTGTTGGCCTGACCTGACGGTTCTCAAGATTTTCCTTGTCGCTGTCTTTGTTTGAAGAAAGCATGCTTTCTTAATGTTCTTGCACAAGGTTGAAATGAGTGTTTGAGTTCATATATTTTGTGATTCCATTCCCTTAGTGGTCCAAAACTGCAATGCAAAGTATGGTTTCTTTACCATGTCATGTGTTGTGTTGTGCGCTGGTGTTCACATTTCTTGTTTTATATACAATTTTTATTTACAACAAAAATGTATGTATGCTTAGCTTCAGCACTACTAGTTTTGCAATAGTATTAGTAGTGCCTTTACATTTGTGACGAAAGGAGGTACAGCCAGCACAGCTAGCTGGCATCATTTGTGAATATCAAACTAATTTATATGAGATTTATTTATTTTACATTTGTTGACCGGGATTGTCCTACTGAGCTTGAGCCCTTTTTCAACGGAGGCCCAGGGAGAAAAGCTCCAACATATTATACAATTTTCATTATAAATTAGTATTAAACAGTAATGTTACAGGATTATTATAAGGCATTAAGTAGCAATTCAGTGTTATACAGTATGTAAGGGCCCTGATTTCTAGTGGGAGCCTGTTCAGGCAATAGTGTGGTGATAGCTGTACATGTTGCGTCCAAATTTAGACTTGGGTTTGTAGATTTGTAGTAGGTCTTGGTTAGAGCTTTGGAGAGGTCTGGGGGGACAATAATGGGATATGAGAGGGGATAGTGCTGGGCAGTAGGAAGGCTGGTATATGATAGAATAGATGATCTGAATCCGAGAGAAGAAGCCAGTTTAGGTGTTTTAGAGACAGTGATGGGATTTGCAAGCTTGTTCGGCAGCAAATCTAGCTACCTTGTTGTAGGTGGATTCGAGTTTGATCAGGAATGCTGAGTTAAGATTTGTGAGAATTTGAGAATTGTACGTTAGACTGGGTAGAAGGTAGGTAAGCGAGAGAGTAATCATGGTGTGACGATTAGGAAGAGATGGGTGAAGGCTGCCCGCCTAGTCAAATAGAATTTGATATATAATTCTGGCATTTGTAAATGTAAAATATAGGCATGCGTTTTTAAATGAAAGAAAAACACTGTAAAATGTGAACTTCAAGATTGTTACAGCATTGCCCCCTTGCTGTAAAGAGAAACTAAGTCAAGCCTTTCAAATTTGTCTTTTGAAATTTAAATTATTTTATGACATTCTTTGATCTTTAAAGTTGGTTCCGGTCAGGCTGGCTGAAGACATTCTGTTGTATGGCGTTAACGAAAGACTAATTGCTAGAGTGTATATGTAAAATGCCTTTTAGTGTTGTATTCTCCTGTGCAAGTGTTCGCTTGCTAAATAATGTAAATGGAGTTTCTATTAGCCTGGGAACTCGGAGCAGGTGTCAAGATGATGCAATATGAATACTGGGAAAACCTAAGTGTCAAAAATGGTGTAATCTGGGGAGGACCCAGAGACATGTTAGTGATTTTAAACTGTGTCTCAGAAAGAGACCAGAAAGCATTTTGACTTTGGACATCTAGCTTCCCAGCACTCTGCTTATGCTCACATGTAATTTTCTAGGACTGTGATTTCTTGTAGGAATAGTTAAAGCTAGTAAAGATTAACTGGGTATTTTTCTTTGAAATCAGACCTGTCCTACTGTTTTATTTTAAGTTTCCGTGTGATCTCTGAACTCTTAGATATATCTCTGGTGTAGTAGTTTTTGTCTTGTGTTTTATTTATTTATTAAATATTTTTAAAACCTTCTACCTTTGGCTGCTTTGTGTAGAGAGAAGCTGCAGAATACATTGCATATTTATAGAGTTTGAGTTTACTGTCTGACACTCCAAATTAAGTCTTGAGACTGTTTAGTTATACTACCATTGGATATTAATATTGCACAGTAATAATTGTGCACCCTTTTAAGGGCCTTTTAGTAGCTGATATTATTAACTGGGTGGTGGCAGTAATTACTACCGTATAGTCTGGGTAAAGGGGCACAGTTGGAGAATCTGTGTCCGCCTTTCCCAGGAGTGTCTGTGAAGTTGTATAAATACTTATCTCAAAGTGTGTTTGTTGTGTCAGCTACTTGGCAGGGACACAAAGCACTGGTTGGACAGAGAGGGTACTGGAGGTTTTAGCTTGCCCAGTTAGGCTGAGACCTGGACCCTATAGTTTGCCAGTGTGGAGTCTTATTGGGGACCTGGTGAGCAAGGGAGCAACCAGCCCCAGACTGACTGATCTCTGTGTGCACTTAAGGGAAATTGTACTTTACTGTGTGTGTTAGTTATCCTTTCCTCGTCTAAGAGACTACCTCCCTGGTGTTAGTGGTGAGGATTGAGGCTCCTTGATTGCTGGGCCAGGGCATGGTCATCACACTTGACTTCAGAGGTAAGGAATTTCTTGTTACGGTAAAGGAGCTGTAGTTTTGAATGAGTCTTTTTGATGCAGTTATTAACATGCAAGTCAAATTTAAGCTGATAGTCTATGGTTACGCCTAAGAGCTTAGTGCTGGATTCTACCTGAATAAGAATGTTGTTTGAATAGGAGTGTTGTTAAGGGACTGTATGGAGAAGGAGGGTTTAATATTGTTGAACATTTTAGGTATGAAGAGTAACAGCTTTGTGTTTTTTTTTTTTTTTTTTTTTTTTTTTAGGGTTAAGGATGAGCTGGTTGTTGGGAGAGCCATGTTTCAACCAAGTTAAAAGATGCCCGAGTAGCTGAGAAGAGTTTAGAGGGAGAGATGGCTGTGGTGATGACTGTAGAGTCATCTGCGTATTGCGCTAAAGATGACTGAGGACAAGAAGTATAGAGCTGATTATGAAGATGCTTGTGTTACAAATGCATTAGAACTGTATGTCGTGTATATCAAACTGTTCTGTACAGATGTTTGTGTTGAAAAGGCAACACAAAGTGCTGTGTTTAAAATGTACCCACAGTGTGCCCTACTGGAAGAACAGAAATGTATATGCACTATTGTAACTGTTAAAATCTATATATTTAAACAGTGGAAACTGGAATACAGGAGGTTGATCTCAGTCCAGTAAACTTTAGAAAAATATCTGAAATTACATTATTTTTATGGGCTAGGACATAATGAGGCCAGCTGACAGATTTCAGTGCAGCTAGAGACACAGAATGTACTAGGAAGATTTCTGTATTGTCTTTGGAGTGAACTATTTGCTACTTTTGAAGCATGAAGGAATGCAATTGCTTTGACTTCCAGCATCTGCCAAAGATATGAGCAAAAGCCCTTGTATGAGTATTTCTACAGGTAGATGCTAAATACTACCAGTTTCAGCTATGGGAATTGTGGCTTGGGAAGTAGAAGTCAAGATGACCAGAAATGTCATTCTCCAAGCTATACCCATGGCCGGCCTTAGGCATAGGCGAACTAGGCGACCGCCTAGGGCGCCGTACAGGCCAGCCTTGTAAAGGGCGCATTGTGCATTTATTTACTTTTTTTTTTTTTTTTACTTCTTGGCGCTGAAACTGGAGGGTGGGGGAGGCGAGGCTAGCACCCTCCCACTTACAGCTGTAGGTTAAGTTAGCCAGGAGCAGGAGGCTAAAAAAAGCGTTACTACAGTGTAAGAATCTTCTCTTTTAAAGTGAAACCTGCGTGCGTGCATCACATGCAAGCGTCATACAAAAGCAATCTGCAGTCCCATGAGGAATTTAAGCCAGGCTGCTGTTCAAAAGAAGAGTTGTTGTCTGTGTCTCCACGTGTGGGTTATAAAGACGGTAAGTGTATGTGCGTTTATGTGTAATGTAAACTGTTTATTTCTGTATGAGAATGTGTGTGGGTATGTACGTATGTGTATGGAATTTAAATTTGTTCTGTTTGTATGAGATATAAAGTGTGTGCGTTACTGTGTGAGAGTAGGTGTGCGTGTGTATGGAATTTAAACTAGCTGTTCGTTCCTTTGAGAGTCTTTCTTGCTGTGCAAGAGAGTAGGTGTGTGTGTGTGTTGCTTTGTGAGAGTCGCTGTATGTGTGTGCTGCTGGGGCAGAACAGAGAAGGTAGGTGTGTGCATAATTTAATCTAGTATGTATGAGAGCAGAATTGGAGTGTGTGGAATTCAAAGTACTCGTTAGTTACTGTATGAAAGAGAAGGTGTGTGTGTGTGTGTGTGTGTGTGTGTGTGTGTGTGTGTGTGTGTGTGTGTGTGTGTGTGTGTGTGTTGAACTGGCTTCTAATCCAGTCCAGGACCGGTTCATTTTTTCATTTGTAGCTTGCTTTGTTCTGTGGCATGAATGTTAGTTGAGAACTTCAGTAAAGGGAAAATGACAAAGTTTGATGACTGGAATAAAACGTACAGCCTAAAAAAATGATCAGCAGCTCCAAAAGAGTAGATCGGAAGGTTTTCTTAGTGGGATAGCAAACACCGATAATTTTTCTGTTACAATACAGAAAGGCAGTGGAGGATTCGAGTTTAATCCTGTAGATGGTGCTGTAAGATTTGCTGGGTACACTAGGAGTGTCTTCATGAGGGAAGTGTTTTCAAACTGTGAGTACTAGTCTATGTAGTATTTCAACTGTAGAGCTTTCTTCACGTATTTTTTGGGTTTACATCAGGTGAAAGTTAAATGTGTTTGGGAATATAAAACTAGCAAAGCGGTTAAAGTAGCTGTTGGTAAGAATTAGAAATAGTGTGTAGAGTAGATGTTTTTCTCTGTAGTTTCGTTTTTAGGCTGTTCAGTATTCACTGTGTAACTGCTGTAACCACTTGCAAGCTTCTCAGTATACCATTCAACTGTCCCTGATTTTTTACTCTAATTTTAGCTCTTTTCCTCTTAATCCTCTTCATAAATGGTGAGTTTACAGACCATATGCTACACTTAAAATTGCAGATTTCATTTACTTGATAAATTAATTCACATGTGAATTTGATCTGAAGATGCCTCAGATTAATTGTACTATATATTAAAGATGCAGCATGCCCCTGACTATTTCTGGAATTGTTCCTGGTAATTTTGTTGAAAGTTCTCAGTATGATGCAGATGTAAGTTTACAGTTAAGTCTCCTGTGCTACTGTAACAGTAGTGCATTTAGCTGTAAAGCAGAAGCTGATTGTAGATTGTGGATGTTTAGAATTTCAGTACCAAACCTTAACTGTATTGCTTTTGTTTAATACTTGAAACTTTAGACTGTCATAGTAGGGCTTAGTTTTTTAGCACTGTAAGCAGCCAGTCAGTTGTATTTATATCATATAACAGTTTTTCTATGAAGCTGCTTCTTTACTAAAATGAATCATTTTCTATAGTGTTTATAATTACTGTACTAAATAATTCTTTAGTACATCTCCAATTAATATAGTTTATGCCACTAATCTCTTAACCATCATGTAGGACTGCTTTTGGTATTGCAGTGTGGAGTTTTAAATATGTAGTGTTTTTAATGTGATTTGTGACACTTAGCAGAGGTGTATCCGTGTCATTCATGGCTTGGTCTGAAGCAACAGTATGTGTATGCAATAGCGTAGTTGGTGTGACATGAGCTGCAGAAGGCCGTGTTAAAAGTAATCTGATATAGTAAGTTGTAGTAATATGTGTGTCTGTATGTATCCTGGAGACTGTTTTATGTTGATCGGCTTCAGTTGAGTTGAGACTGTAGTCTTTTTTTTATATTTCTGTTGCCAGTTTATTTTTGTTTGAGAACGAGTAAGTCACTTAGTTCTTAGTTGCTCATAAACATGTCCATCAGTGGGGCACATTCTTTTTTATCAACGCTGTCATCTGATAAAGAACCATTATATATGGTAGGCATGAGAAACCTTTTATGAAGGAAGAGTCCTCCATAAATACATATTGTCCTCTAAGAGTTTACTGTTGTGCTAGGAAAGGGAAGCTTGTCTGTTTCTCATAATTTGTGGTTTTCTGGCAAATCAGGGAGTACTGAAGTCACTAAATAGCAATGCAAGCAAAACTATCCCTATTTTTTTGGCCATTGTATCCACATTATTTTAGGCTCTGTCCAGACTTTTTGCACTAAGAGGTTGAGAGGTATACATGCCTCTCAACTGTCCAGATTTTGCCTTATATTTTGGCCTAATCCTCATTAAAGTTATGGTTTTCTAGCAAATCACTGAGGATTGAAATAAGTAAATGCCAAACATTTGAGTTTCAGCCCTCATTTCCTTCAGAGAATGAATGCCAAGACAAATGCTGTTCTAGCAACTTTCTATGTCTAAGAACAATATTTATAATCTGTCCCTGTTTGGGTGGCCTTTGACCCGATATTTTAGGCTTTGTTCAGATTTCTTGTGCTAAGAGGTTGAGCGGTATGGAGGCATGGTATGTAATGTCCTAGTTGCTGATTTATTTGTTGCATTTTAAGAGGGTATAGGGTTTTGCATTCCTTAGTGTGCCATCCTTTGTTTAAGATGCCTAGTTACTATGAACTTGTATGTTTCTACCATTTTTCCTTAATGCAATGTAGGCAATTAATTCTTCAAGGGCAGCAAGCACTAAATTTGTAGATGGAACAGTGAAATGTAACGTTCTTTGTCAGTAATGGCATCTTCATTAGTTACAAATCTCTCGAATTATTCAGATGTTTACTTCTACAGAGATTGTGCTTATTGACTGATACTGTTTGAGGGGCCTTTTATGGTTAAAATGTTCTGAAATGGGCAGGTTTGTCATTATTGGGTCATACATTTTGTTTCATTACTTACTGGAAACATGTTCAAAACTACACATTTAACACACTGTAAGAAGTGTAAATGTTTTCAGTGTGCAACTAGCTGTTTTTTGTTTATCAAATGGCACACTATGTTGTAAAATCCAAAAGCAGTGTTAATAGCATAATTGCCTTTGGTGCAGAAGCCTGTGGATTCCACTCCCACACCATGTAGATGGAGTGCTGATATGCAGTGCCCATATTATTGTTGATTATTTGATGCATTATAAGGGGGGATAGGGGTTCTACACTCCTGAGTATGGCCTTTTGTATGAGATACCTAGTGATTGTGAACTTGTTGGTCACTTCCTATTGCAATATTACCAACTTAACAAATTTTTTATTGTAATATAGGCAATTCATTTTTCAAGGGCAGCAGGCACTGAATTTGTAGATAACATTGATATGTAAAGTTGTTTGCCAGTAGCAACCTCTTCATTAGTTACAGATTTCATTAATATGGAATTCAGAGGATTTTACTTCTGCAGAGATTGTGCGTGTGCAGTAATATTGGTGGATTGTAATGACAGAAGTCTTGAGTGGCCTTTTATTGTTGATTTTGAAATGGATAGTGTTTGGTTCATAAATTTTGTCTAGTTGCTTAAAGAAATGTTTATACTACAAATTTAAAACACATTCTAACAAGTGGTGCTGTATTATACAAGGAATATAATTCAATACAATCAGGAAAGTGAATTAAAGAATAAATACATGTATGCATGCCCCTAAACAAATGTGCAGGATTTTGAAAACAGCCCAAAGGTAAACTCAATTCTCCAGCAACCAGATGCATTTCTATGAATGTGAGTTTCATGCTGTTTCAATGAATATGAGTTTTGCCATCTCAATGAATGAGAGTTTCATGGGCAGACAAGTTTACTGTTCATGCTAAGTCTGTTTTCATTGTGAGACTGTATTGTTTGTTTAGCAAGTGGCTATCTGTGTTTGTGCTGTTTTGTTTCAATATCTGTAATCATTGTAGAAGCACATAATAAAACATATGCATGGTAACTGGTGAGATAACCAAATAATGGAACAGTGGAATGGCTGAGGAGGGCAGGGGTTGCCTTAGGAGGGGCTGCTCTGGGGTGGTGGTCTAGTACCCTTCCTAGAACCCTATTTGACCATGATCTGGCTCTTGTATTTAAAGTAGAAAATACATATGCAATGGTAGCTGCAGTATAACTACATAACAAGGTATCTTTTTCGTATGCATTTAAATAATTTAAGGAAATGACTGGAGTGGCCTTATTGGGGAATGACCCAGTGGGCGTGGCTCAAACAGGGGTGTTTCATGAGTGTGGTGTGGGTGGAGCTTAAGGGGCACCCGAGCACTACTTCGCCTAGGGCGCCATTTCGGCTAAGGCCGGCCCTGGTTATACCAGCAGTAATATTTTAGATATTATTTTGGGAAGTCTGTTAGTGAGACAGAGCATTCTGTCTTGGACCTGACAGCAATAAGAACCATTCACTACATCTGATTTGCTCTAATGAAGTAAGTTACTAGGCAACAGCATAACTTGGATATAGTCAGCAGTATAGCGAAGCTTAGTTTAGATTTTGTTTTTCTTTTTGTGTGAGCCTGTACTGCAATGTTGTTTTAAATATTTCCTGTGGTTTTGAACTCTGTCACTATAAATATATATTTAGTATTGTCTTCTTTTATTATTTATTGTTAAATATATTTAAACCTTTCATTGTGGCTGATCTGTGTAGAGATATTTAAGTTTTGAGAGTACTTGCACATTTATGTGCTGACACTGTGTGGGCTGCTCCTAATAGCCTTGCTCTTGGTCAAGCTACCATTTGTATTAATATCTTTACACTGTAAGATTGGACACCCTTTAAGGGTCTTAAGGTAGCTGGCAGGAGTGACTGGTGGCAGTGAGAACTACCTTATAATCTGGACAGAAGGGGGCATAGCTGGTAAACCTGTGTGTCTGTGTGTGTGTGTATACTTGAGCAGAGACATGAACCACTAGTTGGACAGAGAGGGTGCTGGAAATCTTGGCTTGGTCACTTGGCAGAGATTTCAACTCTGTAGCTGTGCCAGTGGGGAGTCTGGGGAATCTGGAGGAAGAGGGAGAAACCAGACCCGGACTGACTGTGGTCTCTGTGTGCCCTTAAGGGAAATTGTACTTGATGCATAGAGCTGTATATGGAAATACTGCATGGTGTACCTGCTATCCTCTTGGGGAAGATCCCCCACTGTTGCCAGTGGTGAGGATTGAGGCTCCTTGATTACTGGTTGGCAGTGGTGGGTCGTCACATACATATCTATTTTTTATGTTTGCTAGCTAAGGTTCTCCTGATTCTCCATCTGTACCTTTCTGTATTAGGCACAAGTTCTGAATTCTGTACTAAAATTTCTGCACTGGCCATGCTTTCTTGTCAGCAGGGAATCATCAAAAACAGATAATATTGTCAGGAATCCACTTTAAAAACTTTAGAATATTCACCAAACACTTTTCCCTTCTCTTTATACTTCTCTTTTCACATTTCCCCCATCTGATGATCTGATTATCACTTAATTCACACACATATACATATTTTTTTTTATAACTGGACAATGGCAACAGACCTTCAGATGGGTAGACACTTTTTTATTTGCTGTCAGACATTCTTCACATGCAGTTTATTTCTGTCCTTGGCATGTACAAGGTGTATACAACAGTTTTACAAAAATGTATTTTATTGGTGATCAAAACATTCTCAGTAGCTACACATCCCCCTCAGGTTATCATACAGTTGGCTAAAATCTTGTCATACTTTATCCACATTACTAAGAAGTTACAGTACAGAAAATAATGTGGTCAGTGGCAATGTGTTTCTGAAAAGTTTTGCAATTTGATACTTTCTGGATTCTTGGTTTCATAATTAACATTTTGTACATGAATAAAATGGTTCCTAAAAGCCTTATAATAGCTATTAACATGAAGTTCAGTATGCTTTCTCTCTAGCCAGAAATAAAGTTGGTTCTTGGTGGGCATGGTTAACTATGCGCTGCTTTTGCATGTGACAGTTCTTCAACCTGTTGTATGATTTCTAGGCTGCTGCAAATGGCGTTTGCATTGTCTGGAATAATCTTAACAGTCTGTTAGTGTGCATGTACCACCCTTAGAAGCAAGGATAAAGTTAAGTGCTATTTGTTTTGCAACCTTGCAGTCATTTCAGTTGTAACTTGATTGATTCAAAAGTAGCATTCCTTAAAATTTCTAGCAATTAAGACAATTTATGCAATTCCCAGCTGGATTTGACTGCCCCATAAGCAAGTATAATTTCTGCTCCAGAAGTAACTTCATCACCAAGATCCAGCTGTACTAATTTGTTAAATGCAGTCTGTTGTACAGCGTGGGTATTAACTCAAGGAGGATCTATTTTGTCAACTGGATTTGGTATTTCCTTAATTTCCCTGTTACGACTAGCATTGCAAATTCTTCCACTACGCAAAGTCTCTGTATTATGTCTGGAGTAACGTGACCTGTAAAACAACTCAACCAGTCTGCAGGAATATGCTTGATCTCCACAAATATAACAACATTCGTGCAGTGCTGCCATACCCTAACCTCCAGTCCCATCATATTTTTCGAGTGAAATTGCATATACTACCTCCAGCCCCATCATACTTTTCTGAGTGAAATTGCATGTACTATGTCTAAGTGTTACCTTTTTGTCCTTTTTAATAGTCCTTGATAGCTTTATTCCTTTTCCAGCAATTCTGTTGCAGTTATGTTTGGTGTTACTGTTTTCACTCGTAAAGACAGTATGAAATGCTGACCCAATATCTGCATCTGTCACTGGTATTGGAATTAATGGAATCCCCCCCAACATGTACAGTAGGAATATGTGCACATACCCAACAGACAATAATATTTAAGGGTTTGTGCATAAACATATATGGCAGCAGAAAAGGAACTGAATTTAAGAAGCCAGTCCAGAGCTCTTGACTTTTTTTTTTTTTTTTGTGATGTGCTTGTCTCTGTTAAGAAAAGTTTTAGAAAAATGTTCAGTACTTCCAGTTCCAATGTTTCCAAATGACCTACTTTAGCTGTAGGTAAAAGGAAAAAATTCAAGAGAATGAGAACAAGCAGCACAATCACTGTTCCAATAGTAAATCTAAATCCAGCAGGTTGGGGCTGAAGGAGGTTCTCAAAGAATTACTAACATGGATGGTGAATTGTTCTTTTGAAATCCATTGAAGATTTCCAGGCATGCACCATTTTGAACTTTGTGATTTTACAAGCGATACTCTACTCTCTCTTATTTGATACTGTCCAATTCAGTGTTCATGAAATTCAGTGTATTTGAATCCTTTATTCTGATTGTGAAAACACCTTTGAAGAAAATGAAGAATCACTAAGTTTTACTTCCGAACAAGATGACATTATCACAGGAATTTAACTTTGGTGATGTCCATGGTGGCATTGTTAGTCTTTACATTTCAGTTCTAGATGCAGTGGTGCCCCTGTTTTTTTTCCCCATCTGCTATGATTTGTGACTGGCTCAGTAGTATCAAAAGGGATGAAGATGATGGCATCCCATCTTCCAGTTGTCACGAGGGAGTGCCTTCTTGATGTAACACATGTATTCAAGTAGGAAGTGCTTCGCATCTGACTGCAGTAGTGGTGGTAAGCAAACCACATAGGGTCCTTTCCATCTTGGGCACAAGGCATTTCCTCATGAGAAAAATTGGATAAATGTGGTATCACCTGGTTGTAGGTCACAATGGTCAGTCTGAAATGTTTTCTTTTGGGCCTGCAGAACAGTATTATGGTGATTCTGCAAAACAGGGCATAGACTTGTAATACACAAAAATAGATTCATCTACATTTTGAAACTCTAAATTCTTGGATAAGGTTGTGGCTTGGCAGACTTTCTCATGGTTCTTCCCATAAGAATTTCATTGGGGGATAACTTCCTAGTAGTACTTGCTGCACTTTGCACACTAATTAGAAATAGTGGCCAGTTTCGTGGCCAGTTTCTGCAAACAATTTTGCTAACCTTACTTTGTTTGATTTGCCCTTTCTACAGTCCCTGATTGTGGTCTGTGTGATATCTTTAATGTCTTTTCTAATCTTCTGTACCAGCTGGCTGGTAAAATGTTTTCCTGATCAGATTGGATACAGCCATGTGCACATAGTCTAGGTATCAGTTCAAAAAGCATCTTGACTACTGTTGTTGAATCATATCTGTACAAGGGTATGCTTCTATCCATCCAGAAAAACGTTAGTGATTACAAGAACATATCTGAATTTCTGCAGTTGTGGGAACTTAGTGAAGTCCTGCTGAACATGTATTTTTCCTCAAATTAAAAGGGAAATGGTAAGCTTTGATCAGCTGAATTAGAAAATTTCATGGGGCTACCAGCCACTCATCTTGCTGGCACTACAGTAAATCTGGAGAACAGTTGCAGCCATCACGGATCCACTTGACACTTTTAGGAATCATCAGCTTGTTCTTGAAAGGATAACTATTCCTGTAAAGCCGCTTGTTCTTGAAAGGATAACTATTCCTGTAAAGAAACGGGTGTGTTACTTTTTTGAAGTTGCTGGAGAAATGAAGCCTGAACAGAATGACCATGTAGCTTCTCTGGCTGCCATGTTGGTAAAATGGTTGCCAATTTAAATATGAGAGACATCAGTGTTGTGTGGCACACTGCACCAGTGCAACCTCCCTTGGTAATAGTAAATGCATTTAATTTTGTCAAAAACAGCATTTTTAATAGCTGTCCCTGATGAGGTTAAATAACCCTCTTTCTCAAAGTGTCACAAAATCGTGAACTACCCCATATGCATAATGTGAATCTGTAAAAATAGTCAGTGTTTTTCGTCCCAGTTTATAGGCTTTACAGGCTTCAGTAATGGCTACACGCTGTTTGAGCAGACACATTTCCATTTAATTGTCCTATCGGTAAAACTCTGTCCTGGGTATACACAGAAAAGACTGAACCTATAGTTCTGCTTTCTCTTCAAACACAAGATCCATCGACAAAAAGAAGTAAATCTGGATTTGGTAGTGGAATATCTTTCAGAGCAAACCTAGGAAGGAAGCGCACAGTTAACTACAATAGGGCAGTCATTGGGTTCTCCTTTGTCCACTAAGGATTAGAGAATCTGAGTTAAGTGGTGGACATCTGACAGTCTGTAAAGAAAAATTTAGTTTATATTTAGATAACTGTGCAACTGACAGACATTGCGTTTTAGTTTTCATTAGTAATACTTTAACAGAATGTGAAACTGCCAAGTAGGCTTTGTGCCAGAGACTGTTAGAGCAGCTGTCAAACGAGTCGTCATGGCTACCGTCGTAAGGCAGCAGGAGAGGGATGCTGCTACAGGATTAATATCTGTACTAAAATAAGCAACCAGTCTAAAACCATAATTTCTGTACTGTGCTAATAGTCTTTATGGACTTTTTTTTTCATAAGTTCATAGGTGTTTACTAGGCTAATGACCACAAGGGCCTTTTTAAGCCTAACCATGCATCCCAAATCCCTGACAAGTTCTGGTCCCCTTGGTAAGTGTAAGCAGGGGCTTGAGAGATGAAGGATTTACAGGCTGCCTGTGTCCATTACAGACATGGGTGCAAAACCAAGGAGAGATTTCCTGTTCCCCATCCAGTTGTCTAAGATGCACTTGAATTTGGTTAGGGAGGTTTCTGCTTTACATGGATGGGGAAACCTGTTCATAGAAGGAGTGGTCTCTGGGAGACATACTGGTGTCTCCATCAGGTTTTATTTATATCCCAGGCAAGGTTTAAGTCTTTTTGAATGGTGCTGTTGGTTTTGCAGTTATGCAAGAGGCCCATCAGAGTGGGGTCTGACTGCCTTGTACGTCTCCCCTCAGCAGCCTTTAGGACACACAATACAGGGATAGGGCCTTGAAGCATTCTACATAGGTTATGTTACTTAAACCCTGTGCTCTTTCAGTGAGGAACCACTGTGGACATTCTAATTGCTGGATATTCCTGGCTAGGTACATACCAAAGGGGATATTGTACTCCATGATGGGTCTGATGAATGCAGAATACAGTGTAACCGTGACTTCCTTGGACCTGGATGCCATACCTTTTTGTATGTTTTATAAGTTGAACAGAATAGAATGATTTCCTTACTATGTTAGACACATGATGGACAGTAATCTAGCCTTTGACCATCTGTGTCCCCAAGCCTCTGACTACTGTGTCAACTCTTAGGGGTGTCAATATAATAGTTACCAGGGGTGGATGACTTCCTGAAGGATGCTATTATGCATTTCTTGATTTTTAGCCCATTGCTGTGGCACCAGTTGTTCATCTCAGCCATTCCTGGAGAACATTTGTGTTGGTGGGTGATTCAATGACTGCTCCTAATTTGCAATCATCTGCAAATTTAGTCAGCCAGAGGCCGTTGATGCTGGCTTTGACTTCAGAGAAGTAAATGCCGAAAAGGATCATTCCCAGGGCTGATGCCTGAGGGACTCTGCTTGTGCCTGGCCTCTCTGCAGAGTTGGACTCCCCAGTTCTAACTTCCTGGATCCTGTCTGATGAACCAAATGGCTATCCAACAGGTTACTTAAGGGTTTGTACCTAACCTCTTAAGTTTGTCAACAATGCCCAAGTGGGGTACTGTCAGATGCCTTGGTCAGTTCACTGGTAGGCAGTGTGAACCATTTTTGCCCTCTGCCATTGCTTTGGTGACCTTCTCAAAGAAGTCCACCAGGTTGAGTAGGCATGACATGCTCTTGATGAAACCAAATTGGGTGGGGCCTGTGTCTGGAGATTTCCTATGCAAAGCAATGAAAAGAATTAGCAATGATGTATGATACTGATAGGAGTCTGTAGTTTCCAGTAATGACTGTTGCTGTTCTCCATTCATGAGGTCGCCTGTTTGGAGGCTACAGTTAAACAGAAATTCCAGAGGACCTGATGGATCATGTTTCATGCTATTAAGAAGGCATCCTGGTCTACTGTCTGGGCCCATGGACGCAGTCTTCTTAACCTCAGGGAGAGCATTAAGGGCATGCTCCTGAGGGAAGTTTATGGGGAGAGAGGGGTAAGATTGGAGCTGAATTTGTCGGCCAGTAGGTTTGCTATATCTTCTGCCTTGTATGGTGGAGGGTGGCAGAATGGAGGAGAGACGAGTCTTCATTTGAAGGTTCTGGTTGATTTTCTCCAACTGCTGTAAGGGATACCGACCCCAAGAACAGGGTTGGTCTTCTGTGCATTTCTGTAATGTATTTACTGTTGTAATAGCCACCTGCAGCTGTGATTTATTTTTTTTTAGTCTAGCTGGAGTGTACTTTGAACTTCTGACTACAGATTCCTTTTCCTTATTTTTAAGATTCTTCCAGTCAGTCATTAAAAGCTGACCAGCAAGAGGCAGG